>NC_046159.1:17139148-17199148 GCF_011064425.1 Rattus rattus | reverse complement strand
CAATGAATAAGGGATTTCAACATTTATATAAGTGCTTCTTGGCTATTTGAGATTCATTTTTTAGAATTCTCTGTTTTCATCAGACATAGAAAATACAATAGAAGAAATTAATACATCAGTCAAATGAAATGTTAAATCTAAAAAATTCTTTACACAACCCATCCATGAAATCTGTTATTCCATGAAGAGTCCTAAGCTCAGAATAATAGAAACAAAACCCAAAGTTTCCCACATCCAAGTCGAGAATATTTCAGGACAGTCAAAATATGAAATTTTTCCAAACCAAAGAAACATTCACCTCTACAAAGAGAAGCCTATAAACATAGAAGATGCTTTTAGAACAGAAATTAGACCAAGATAGAAAAGAAAACACTCTCACAGTATATTGATCAAAACACAAATATTTCACAGAAAGAAAGACTATTAAATGCTCCAAGTGAAATTAGGCAGGTAACAGTGGAAGGCAGAATAATTAGAATTACCTATGACTTCAGATATGATATGTGGAAATCTCTAAAACACCACAGATGCCAACCTTGAAAACAATACCCAGTAAAATTCTGAATCACCATAGATGGAGAAAACAAGATATAAACACACAACACACACACACACAAATACACACACACACTAACTCCCTCAACATAATTACATTTAGACCTACCCACAATTTAAAAAATAAAATCAGTTCCTTAATTAAATATTATGCCACTCCAATGTCACATGTAAGACACCCTAAATGATGCCTAGTATCTCTCCTTCATCAGTTCTGCCACTTCTGCATCTGAAGTATGGGAAGCATTTGTGTAGCATGCAGAGTCATGCACATTTTTTCACACAGTACTATTTGTCGTTATGAAATTTCTTTGAAAACAGGCTATTACTTTCCATACAAACACCTCCAATGTGTTTCTCTACTATTCAGGAATGGAATTTGAATAATGTCATAGGTCATCAGAATTCATTCAATGATCAATGGGTTTTTTTGGGGGGAGGGTTATAGAAGGTGATGCATCCAACTTCTAAATGGACATGAGTAAAAAACTCACAGGTGTTATCCTATTTCAGAGTAAAAGTGAATGATTTCACTCTAAGGTTAAAAACAAGATAGACTGCTCATTCTGTTCATTTATATTCAGTGTTGTACTAGAGAGTTTAGCTATAACAAGTAGGCAAGAAAAAGAAATAATTAAGACTATATTGGAAAAGAGAAGTTAATGTATTTCTATTTACAGTTGACATTTCTTAGATTGAAAATCCAATGGAAGCCTCATTAAATTATTAAGCTAACACATGAGTTTAGTTGAGCATTTAGAAAAGAAGATCAGTATAAAGAGCATGTTATAATATATATGGACAATCAGGCAATGAAATTAGGAAATTATTAAGAAAACAAGTCTATTTATAATATCCTCAAAAATCAGAAAACATCAATAAATTTAACAAAAGAATGCAAGATTTATACAAAATTGTATAAATGTAGATAACTGGAAAAAATTCATATGCCTACATTGTAAGATTTTATATTAGTAATAGGTGATACTCACTAAATTAATACAGAGAATTAATATAATCCATAAGTATGTGTTTTGAATAAATTGACAAAAATTGAACAACTGATGTCATGTTTTAGGTCCTTGCATCTTCTGTGCTCTGTTTTTGAATGGTTAGGGGAAAGAGTGGAAGTTTCAGCATGGTAATTTTATTATACTGGCCTAGAGTTAACTCACTGTATTTTCAGTCACATTCCTTTGGCTAGAACACAGTCATTCAGCCACATCCAGCTACCTTCAAGGTAGAAAAAGAAAACAAGTTTGCTGAACAAGTAGCCAGTCTCTGTTCCCCAAGGTAACCAAGCATAAGGAGGAGAGTTGGAGACTACAAGCACAGATTAAGGGAGCATGTAATTTGTGGTCAGTCTGAGAGAGGACTTGGTTCTTTTCTTCCATTGTTAATGGTAAAGCATTACCAGATTGGATGCACTGCAAGCAGCACATTCCTGCTGTTGAATGAGCTGAGTCTCCATCAGTAAATCCTGAGGGATAGAAATAAAAATGAGGGTAAAGTGTAACACATTAGCTTCTTCCTTGTAGAAATGCAGCCCTCCTGCCCATATTGACATTCAAAGGGTTTGGGACATGCATGTGGGAAATAAACTGCTATTTTTCCACAGTTCTTTTTCCTTTTGGTTACCATTATTTAATTATTTTTTTTACAGTCCATTAGTCATTATACACTCTGGGTCCTCCCTCCACAGTTTCTCACTGCATTTCTTCTCCCTTTGTTTCAAAAAAGAGTCTGCCACCCCTCTCTTGCCAGACCAGCCCTACTCCTTGGGTCTCAAGTCTCTTGGTGGTTTGGTGCATCTTCTGGAACTGAGGACAGACCAGGAAGTCCTCTGATGTATATTTGTCTGGGGCCTTTTACGAGGTCCTATATGCTGTGAGGTTGGCAGATATTTATCTGGGAGATCTAAGGGGTTCTGGTTAAGTGAGACACCTGGTCAGCTATGTGGATATTCTCCTCCTCAGCTTCTTCCACACATTCCCTTATTCAACCACAGGGGTCCTAGACTTCAATTAAATGATTGGTGTAAGTGTCTCCATCTGTCTCTGCCTGCTAATGGTTCAGGCCTCTTTGAGGACAGCCATGCTAGACAATTGTCTGTATGCAAACCATAGCATCAGTAATAATGTTAGGCCTTGGAGCCTTTCCAAGAGGTGGATCCAATTTTGGGCCTGTCACTGCACTGCCTTTCTCTCAGTCTCTTCTCCATTTTGTTTCTAAAGTTCATTTAGAGGGGAATAATTCTGGGTCCGAGTGTTTTACTGTGGGATGGCAACCCCATCCCTCTATTGATGTCCTCCTGTATTTCTACTGGACATGGACTCTATGAGTTCTCATTCCCCACTCTTGGGCATTTCATCTAAGGTCCATCCCTTTGAGGCCTCAGAGTCTCCAACCTCTCAGGTCTATAGTACTTTCTAGAGGGCTCCCCCACCTTCCACCCCAGAGGTTGCACACTTTCATTCATTCTGCTACCCCATACCTGACCATATTCCTGTATCCTCTCCCCTTACCTAGTCTGACTGAGGTCACTTCCTACATCTGCCTGCAGAGATTACTTTCCTAACTCTCCCAAGTGGAATTGAACCAGCCTCACTTGTGCCCTTCTTTTTGTCCACCTTCTTGAGGACTGTGGATTGTATCGTGGGTACTCTGTACTTTTTGTTTTAATCAAATATGCACTTATTTTGAATACATGCTATGTGATTTTTGTTTTTTACTGGGCCTTAGGCAGGAAGATAGTGAGTTCAAGCACAGGTTTGTATTCATAGTGAGACTTGGTCTACAAATCACAGTCACAAATCATGTCATGAACCCAGTATCACAGAACAACTGAAGTTTCTATTTTGAATAGCAAATTGAACTGACATAGTTTTGATATGAATGCACTACTACTAGGAAGTCGGTTTAGAAAATGAACATGGTGGGACTAAGCACTGGGAAGACAGGACAGCAGAGGATGACAAAGGAATGCTGGGAAATTTTACTTGCTCTTCTCTCATCAAACAGACAGAAATTTCATCATGAGGTGTGTTGTTTCCTTTACAGAAGTTCCTTCAGGACCACATTATTCGAGACAGTTACTGGATTGGATTGTCATATAATAATATAAAAAAGGAATGGTCATGGATTGACAACAGCCCATTGAATTGGTGAGTTTCTGAACCCTTCAGACTCTAACAGTGGTATGGGAATTGGGAGATTGTTTATAAATGCTTTTCTCTCATTTACCTTGACTTTCCTCATTTTCTATGGAGCTCATGGGGAAAGGCAAGCTGCATAAGGAAGTGTATGAGTCAGTGTTTGACAGGTAAGTTTTGTTTTCAAGGTACTGACCAATGATGCTTAATATATCTCAGGATTGTGTCTTCTAAGATGCACAAGGCAATAGCAATTCAGTAACTTGAGATGCTATGAAGTGACTGAATGATCATGAGAGATACATTGAATGTGAGTCTCTCACACATTTCTTGACATTTTTACTGTTGTTTGCTTATATAATTTTTGGTTCCTTATAAATATAAGAACATGTTCATATATGCTTACATATGGATGCCTACCTCCCATTTGAAGATGTTGTTTCACATTTTTAATGTATAATCTGGTAGAAAACAGTTTACTGCTTAATTTATTAATATTATATATTTTTCTTGAGTATTTTACATACTACAAATAATATATCAATATATCAACCTCTATTCAAACTAAAAACTCTAACATGTGTCTGACTATCTCATGCCTTCATTATTAACTGTACATAGGTGCATGATTGTAACTCAGCTACTAAAACTATGAAAGTCATCAGGGCTACAAGCTTAATAAATAATTGAATCTCCTTTTCTGAAACTGTCAACTAAGAATAATAATTTAATAAGAAGAAATAATCTTTGCAGAAATTTTATTTTGTCCAGTAGGCAGCATTTCAGAGAGCTTTTTTCCTTCTCTGGTTCTTACTTTCTTTCTATGTCTCCTTCCCTGCTATTCCCTGATTCTTGGTAGTGGTGTGGAGGGGAAGAAGTTGATGTAGATGTCTCTTAAGGGATGATCACTTAAGAACTTCTTCCAAGAACTTTGACCAATTCTGCCTCTCTGCATGCATTATGGCCCAGACAGTCAGATAAATCAATGAGAATTGAAAACTCAGCAATGAACACACATATATGGTCACTTGATCCTTAACAAAGGAGTTAAAACCATCCAGCATTTGCATCAAATGGTTCTGGCTCAATGGGAGGTCAGCATGTAGAAGAATGCAAAGCAATTCTTTCTTACCTCCTTGTACAGAGCTCAAGTAGAAGTCGAATGAGGACTTCCATATAAAACCAGACCCAGTAAAACATAAAGAAGAGTAAGTGGAAAGGAGATTCAAACACATGGGCACAGTGGAAATTTTCCTTAACAGAACACAAATGTCTCTCAAAGATCAACAATCAACAAATAGGACCTCATAAAACTACTAAGCTTCTCTAAGGCAAAGGACATCACCAATAGGACAAAACAGCAACCAACAGATTGGGAAAAATCTTTACCAGTCCTTCAGTTGATGCAAGCTAATATACAATATATACAAAGAACTCAAGAAGGTAGACATCAGAGAATGTAAAGCACCAAAAATGTTCAACATCCTTAGTCATCAGGAAAATACAAATCAAAACAACCTTGGGATTCCACCTACACCACTCAGAATGACTAAGATCAAGGACTCAGGTTACAGCATTTGATGGTGAAGATGTGGAGAAAGAGGAACATGCCTCCATTGTTGTTGGGATTGTAAGCTGGTACAATCACTATGGAGATTAGTCTGGTGGTTCCTCAGAAAATTGGACATAGAAATGAGGACCCAGCCTATATAAATCCTATACATATACCCAAAAGATTCTCCAACATATAACTAGGACACATGCTGCACTATGTTCATAGGAACCTTATATAAAATAGACAGAAGCTGGGAAGAACCCAGATGACTCATAAAAGAGAAATTGACACAAAAAATGTAGTGTATCTACACAATGCAGTACTAATTAACTATTAAAAACAATGACTTCTTGAAATTGTTCTGCAAATGGATGAAATTTGAAAATATCATCCTGAGTAAGATAACCCTGTCACAGAAGAACAAATGGTATTGTAGGCAATCACTGATATATTAAATATTAGCATAAAAGCTCAGAATGCCCAAGATACATAAACACAGACCATATGAAGCTCAAGAAGTAGGTAGAGCAAAATGTAGATTCTTCAGTCCTATTTAGAGAGGAGGAAATACTCATAGAAAGTAGAGGGTGGGAGGGCTTGGGAGGAAGAGTGGAAGAGGAGGGGCAAATGGGGACTGGACCAGGTATGGGATGCGACAGGACTGAGAATTTAAACAGCGGTTTATAGTAATGGGGGATGGGACACTGGGGGTAGCCACCAGCAAGTCCTAGATGTCAGAAAAGCAAGAAGCTCCCAGGACCTAACTGGGATGAACTTAGCTGAAAAGCCTCCAAAATGGGAGGGAGAACCTGTAGAGACCATATCATATCAAGATGTTAGGCAAGGCCCCAAGTATGATGACACCTACTCATCTTCAAAATTTTCAACCCAGAATGACTCCTGTCAAAAGGAAATACAGGGACAAAATGTGGAGCAGAAACTGAAGGAAAGGCCATCCGGATGCTGATCCACCTGGGGATCCATCCCACATACAGACATCAAGCCAGAAACTCATATTGTGGAAGCAAAGAAATGCTTGCAGATAGGAGCCTATATGAATGTGTCCTGAGAGGCTCTGCCAGAGCCTTTCTGTTTAGATGAGGACGCTTGAAGCAAACCATCTTATTGTGTATAGGGATCCCACTGGAGAAGTTATACAAAGGACTGAAGGAGACAAAGGGTATTGCAACTCCAGAGGAAGAACAAGAAAGAACAACCAGAACCCCCAAGCTCCCAAGGTCTAAACCACCAACCAATGAGTATACATGGAGGGACCCATGGTTCCAACAGTATATGTAGCAAAGGATGGCATTGTCCTGTATCAATGGGAAGAGAGGCCCTTGGTCCTGTGAATATTAGATTCCCCAGTATAGGGGATTCCCTGGATGGTGAGGTGGAGGAGGGGTGTATGGGATAGGGGATTTCTGAGGTGAAAACAGAAAATGGGACAACATTTGAAATGTGACTACATAAAATATCCAATAAAAAAATAAGGTTATCATGGAGGTTGAGAGCAGGACAGGCCTAGGCTATAACTATAAATATTTTTATTTAAGATTGAAACTTATTTCTTTAATATATGTGTAAAATATACAAATATACATGTATACACACATTTTATATTTATCTGTATATCATAATATTAAGTATATTTTCTTAAATTTTTAAAATTATTTTATATATTTTCATTACAGTCATTGTCTCCCTCAGTACTCCCTCCCATAGTTCTCTATCCCTTCCTTCCTATTGCCTATGAGAGGGTGCTCCTCCCTCACCAGGTCTCCTCCTTCACTGGGGCCTCAAGGTTCTAAAGTATTAAGTGCACCTTTCCTGCTGAGGTCAGACAAGGCAGACTTATGCTAAATAGGTGCCAGGGCCTCAGATCAGCCTGTGCATGCTCCTCTTTGGTGGGTCAGTCTCGGAAGCTCCCTGGAGTGTTTAGTTGAGATTGCTGGTTTCTCATGGGATCCTTCTCCTTTCAGTTTCTTCAATCCTTCCCTATTACAACTACAGGGGTTCCTAACTTCAGTCCAATGTTTGGGAATTACTATCTGCTTCTGTCTTAGTCAGCTGCTGTTTGGTATTCTCAGAGCACAGAGAAGCCTGACTCCTGTTAGTAACCACATCATAGAATACTAGAGTCAAATGTTTCTTTCATCCCATGGGATGTATCCCATGTTGGCCTGGTCATTCTATTACCTTTTCTTCAGTATTGTCTCCATTTTTGTCTTGAATTCTTTTAGACAGGAACAATTCTGTGTCAAGAATTTTGTCTCTGGGTTAGTATTCTTGTCCCTATACTTGAGGCCCTGTTGATCTACTAGAGATAGACTCTTCAAATTCTCTTTCCCAAATGTTGGGCATTTTGGATAAGGAAACCCCCAATGAGTCATGACAGTATCTCACCTCCCAGGTCTCTGTACTTTCTAGAGGGTCCCTCCACCTCCCACTATTTGAGACTGCCCTTTTCCATTCATTCGTTTCGCCCTCTGACTTTCTTTCCTATCCCTTCCCACCATATCTGGTCCTCTTCCTATTTTTCCCTCACTGTCCCCTCTCCTATCCAGGTTTCTCCCTCCATCTACCTCCTGTGATTATTTCCTTTCCCCTTCTAAGTGGGATTCAAGCATCCTCACTTGAGTCTTCCTGCTTGTTAAACTTCTTAAGATCTGTGGGTTATATCATAGACATTCTGTACTTTTTGGCTAATTCCTACTTATCAGTGAGAATATACCATGCATGCCATTTTAGGTTGGAGTTACCTCACATAGAATGATAATTTCTACTTCCATTTGCTTGCAAAATTCATGATGTTCTCATTTTTAATTGCTGAATAGCATTCCATTTTGTAAAAATGCACCACATTTTCTGTATCCATTCCTTGACTGAGGGACATCTGGGTTGTTTCCAGCTTCTGGATATAACAAATAAGGCTTCTATGAACAAGTGGAACACATGTCCTTGTGGTATAGTCGGGCATCATTTGTTTATATGCCCAAGAGTGGTATAACTGATATAGATGTGTCTTCAGGTAGAATTGTTTCCAATTTTCTGAGGAACTGCCAAATTGATTTCCAGAGTGGTTTTAGCAATTTGCAATCCCACCACCAATGGAGGAGTGTTCCTCTTTCTACACACGTCCCAAGCATGTGTTGTCACATGACTTTTGATCTTGGACATTCTGATTGTTGTGACATAGAATGTCAGTATCTTTTTGAACTGCATTTCTCTGATGACTTTGAGTATTTCTTTCTTTTTATTGGATATTTTATTTACATTTCAAATGTTAGCCAATTTCCCAGAATTCTCTCCAGAAACCCTTTATTCTATCATCCCGCCCCCTGCTTCAGTGAGGGTGCTCCCTCACCCACCCACCCACTCCCTTCTATCTCCGTGGCCTGGCATTGCCCTTTACTGTGACATTGAGCCTTCACAAGAACAATGGCTTCTCCTCTCACTGATTCCCGAAGATGCCATCCTCTGCTACATATGCAGCTGGAGCCATGTGTGGCTCCATTTATACACTTTGGTTAGTGGTTTAGTCCATGGGAGCTCTGTGGGGTCTATCTGATTGGCAACTGACCATTTGTCAGAACAGTTGTAGCAAGCTCCAATATAGAATCTGTGACTTCACCAAACTTGGACTCTTGATTTACATTACAACACCAAACATTATTTCCTCATATAGTAAAAGTCTTAGTTCTAATAAGAAAGGGTCTATTTATGCTAAAACATATATTGCCTAACAGATTAGTATTGTAGCATGCAGGTTCAAATGCAAGATAGGACTATTCATATCTTTTCTCCCATGCAAACTGCAAAACAGTTATTAAACTTTTGAAAGTCAGCCCAGGGGAAGATATTTCCATATTGATTTGACATTGACTTCTCTAAGTGTTGATTTCTTTTTATTAATTCTTGCCTTCTATTCCTATTTGTTATGTTTGCTTCTTTTTTCCCAAACCTTCCAGGTGTATTTATAAATTGATGGTATGCAAAATTTAGCTTCTTTATGGAGGGACTTAGTGCTATGAACTTCCTCTAACACTTTTATTCCAGATTTTGAGGAGCTGTGGAAAGCTTAGTCTCAGACACAGTGGTACAAGTCTTTAATCCCAGGAGATAAAGGCAAGCAGATCTTGGAGTTCAAGGCCAGCCTGGGACAGAGGAATTTCTAGGTATAGAAAAGCTTAAATCCAGGCATGGGTATATACATCTTTAATCCCAGCATTCAGGAGGAAGAGTCATGCAGATCTCTGAATTCTTGTCAATCTACAGAACAAGTTTCAGTTGAGCCAATATTAGGCAGTGAGGGAGTTAGGAAACAGAAAGCTGATAAGTAAAGTGGTGGGACATCCTCCAGCCTTAGCAAGTAGTAGAACTTGGCAGCTTCAGCCATAGGAATCTTGCTCTATAGTAAAAAAATAAAAGGAACATTGAGTCAATTAATGCTTTTTAGCTCAACCTCAGAAATTAGGGATGGTTAAGAAAGATCAGCATTATTTTGGTGAAAAGTTCTGAGTTGTGTTTTCTGAGAGCACAAAGAGATAAGAAGAGATAAGGCTGTACCTCCTGCTGCCAATGGCCTTGATAAGGTTTAAGAATCACAAAAGTCACAGTGGTTTTGAAGATATGAAGGGGTCAAGGAAAACAAAAGAGGCTCAGCCCTGTGAGAGGCAAGGGAAGATCATTGGTAAAGGGGCAGCTCAGTTGAAGTTGATGTCTGAGTACAAAGGGGGTCATACAAATAAATTGAGGATTGGCACCATAAAGAGTGCCTATGAGAGGCTATCGGTGTGGCCTAGTTGCAGCAGAAGACCCCAGCATTTTGGATATTTCAGTATCATAGGATGACCACTAAAAACAGAGGGAGCAGTGGAGTGGAGTCAATCACATTCTAGAATGCTACATAGGGCAGAGCTGGAGAAGTAATCCAAGCCCATTGGTGGAACTCAGAAGATCATGAGTGCATACCAGATATTGGAACAAGGAGCTGTGAGCTGAAGAAAGGTATTAACAGGGAGAAAGGAGTTTGTTGTTGAGGTCCGAATTGAATCTTTTCCAGGACCTCTTGAATGAGACACATGGAGACAGTGACTGATTCAATAGCACGTGGAGTTTAATTTTGGCCTTTCCTGGTCCTCGCTTTTAAAGGGAGATGACCCAGAGCAGACTGTCAGAGAGCTGTATACCTTCCAATCAATTGTAGCAGAATTCAAACAATTGGTAATGAGGCAGGGTATTAATGATAGGGCAAAGTAACCTCCAATCTGACTTGTGATCAGTGGACCATTCTGGAATTTCCAAGGGGGACAGTTGGGAGTGTGGGGGAGGTCTGTTGGGAGTCACAGGTAGCCTTGTTTGACAGTTTGGTTTGCAGTTGGTCTGGGTACTAACTACTACTTGGAAGGGAAAGGTCTTTGTGCTTGGATGTTTGTGATGGACCTTTCCCACTGGCCTTAGATTAACCCCCAACTCAGGCTCTTTCATTCGCAGTCAACAAAGATGAAAAAGAGTCAGAGATCTGAAGAGTTCTTTGATATCAGACATGTAGTTGTAGAGTTTTGAGTTGCATAGCTGATTTCCTGTCTTGGTTTAGTCTATTATTTCCTCCATATGGAATTTTGAAATGTTATTATATATCCTGGGATGTTGGAGCTATTTCTTCAGCCATTTGTTTTTGATTTTATAGGAGAATACATTTAAATGATTGAATCTCAGAAAAGACTTTGAACTTTGGACATTTAACATTGTTGAGATTGCTATATACAGTAGGGACTATTGATGTTTGAATAATGCATTTTGCATTATGTTTAGGTTTGTCATAGTTTTGTATAATCCTATTGAAGTTGTGGAATGAAATATGGTGGTTTGACTATGCTTGTCCCAGTTAGTGGTAGTGTAAGAAATTATGGCTGTGTTGATGTCTTAGTGCCTGTGCTGGAGAAAGCATGTCCCTGTTGGCAGATGTTGAGACCCTTCTCCTAGTCATGTGGAAGCCAATCTTCTCCTGTCTGTCTAGGGATATAGATGTAAAATCTCATCTCCTTCTCTATTCCTCCATCTGTGTGGATGCTGCTATGCTCCTGCCTTGGTAATTGACTGAACCCCTGAAACTTAAGCAAGTTCCAATTAAGTGTCCCTTAAAGAGGTTCATTGTTCATGGTGTGTCTACACACCAATGAAACCCCAAGTATGACACCCAGCTCAAGGCAAAAATTCATAACATAATTTTGCCACATGACTGTGTTTCTGAAGTATTATAAAAGATTCTGGCATAGGGCCCATGATCTCTGCAATCATGGGTTTTTGATTTGATTAGAATTTAAAACATGACATTCCTCAAGTAAATGTTTTAAATCCAGTACAAAAGCAGTTAGTTATCCACTAACAATGATACCACTGGGCATATCTTGCTTAGCATGTATGTAGCTTGTTGTGGTAGGAGTAAAGCCATTGATATCTTTTCTCCTCCAATCAGACTGCAATGCACATTTGACCCTTTGATATGTAGTCAAAGGAAAATGTTTCCTGATTGATTTGACATTAAATCTTTATGTCTTTGTGTCACAGTGTGTTGTAGCTTCAGCAATAAGGTGTTACCACGTATTCATGGTAAAAAAGCAAGTGTAGAGGCAATAGCTGCTGTGTTGGTGACCTCTTTTCTCTTCATAACCAATATTTTCCTGGATGTATCCCCTGATGTGCACTTCAATATTCATTTAGTATCTTATAATTCTGTTGTTCAATTCTTCATGTATATTAGGGTTTTGAATGCAGAGTTTCTCTGTATAGTTCAGACTCTGCTGGACCTTCCTCAGTATACAAGGCTAACCTCACATTCAGAGATTTACCATACTTTGCCAACAAATGCTGGGATTAAATATGTCTATCACCACCACACACAGCTCTACATTGATCATTAAATAACATTTTTTCATAGAATATATTTTGTTCAGGTTTTCCAACCCCACAATTCTGAGATCCTCCCCAACTTTTTTATTAGATGTTTTATTTATTTACCTTTGAAATGTTATCCCCTTTCCTGGTTTCTCCTCTTGAAACCCCTTAATCCATTGTCCTTTCCCTGCTTTGATTGGCAGCCACACTCACTAATGCTTTGGAAATCTCACCTCTACTGAATCCTAGTCTATGTAGAAATCTGCATCATTCTCTTTCACAAATATATTCATTAAAATTTAAATTATTGGTTAATATTTGATGAGGTTCTTGTTCCAAAGCTAGTTTTGGCCTGCCTGGTTTGTAATCCTAGTCATTCTGAATTCCAAAATCTTATCACCTGGTAATTTACTCCCAAATGATGAGTTTGTAGGTATGTATCACCTCTTCTTTGTTCTATTTCCTATTCAACTTTTAAAATTATTTTTCACAGTAAGGTAGCTGTGGTACCAAATGTAGCAAACAGCACACATTGCGGTTGATTTGAATGCAGGGAAGTCACTCAGTCACCATGTTTCAAAGAAGACCTGTTAGTTCTGAGTTGGGGAAGTCAAAAGGAAAACAACAAAATTGTATTCACAAACCATTGTTTGTAATTGAATTAAACACCTCCTTTTTCTCTTTAAAAACAAGGCAAATAAGAATTCTACTAGATGCCACATACACATATTTCTTCTTTTCAATCTGTCATCATAGTACAAAATATCATGGAAAAATAACCTCAGTATTAAATTATCCCTTATTATTTCTGCAGTGCTGAAAAATAATCTTCCTTGTTGTACAAAATTAGTGGTAGGGAAAGGATAATTCATTGAGTCATGGTCAGACTGTTTCTATGTTAATTTTTACTGTTTATCTTTTTGTGTGGATTTATGTGCATGTGCATGCACAGATCACAACACCTGAGTAATTCATTGACAAATGAAAGGACTTAGGTCTTTTCTTTATTGTGCAGCATCTGAGGGCTAAAAACTGATGGACAGGTTTGGTGTCAATAGTCCTAAACCATTCAAGTTATTGTCCAAAGACACTATTTTAGGAATTTAGGGAAAATAAAAATATTTTAGTCATACACATGTAATTTATTCCATATACACTACATTTTTGTCAATAAAATTTGTTTCAAAAATAATGGCCTTCAATAATATAAATTTCAAATTTTAATAACTGACAACTATTTTTTTTTATTTTATAGTGATTTGGTGGCATGTAAACCACTACAAAAAACAGGATACTGTATATATTTCAGTATGACAGGTCTACATTATGATGACTGTGGTAAAAGACATCTCTGTATCTGTGAAAAGGGAATGGACAAAATCCCTGCCCCATTGTGCAGTGTGAAGGAAAGGTCACAGTCTGCTGCGTGAATAGAGAGATGAGTGCACAGGGAAGAAGTCTGTTGAAAATTGGCTCAACAGCAGACACAGTAATCCGTTCTGGCACATGAAGCAGCTTGCATGTGGAGAATGGACATCCTTTGCTCCAAGACCCTAACGATTCCCTCACATTGTCTCATGAATGACACAGGACCACATGGAGAACTCGATAAAGAATGAATGTATCAAATCGTCATTAGGATATTTCCATAGCCCATGGCTTGATAGCACAATTAATAACTAATCTGCAGTTGTGGGTTTTCATGTGTTGGTTTGTTACTCTTTGATATATTTTTTGGTGTAGAAAAAGTTAGCATTTTTAATAAACTTTTGAGATGAAGAACTGTGGAAGGGAGGTCTGATGGGGGTGATGTCTGGACTGTTAATAAATAAAATAATTTTGAAAACCTTATGTTTGCTGTAAAATATAATTTCAGATTTCAAGACTAGTTGCTATGACTAGTTCAAGACACTCAGAGGACCTTCTGCGTTCCACATGTGTTCTTAATTTCTCTTTTTCTCCTTCTGGTTCATTTGTTGGGCAGTTGTAAACACATAGGAACAATAAAATTTATTGAAGCCAATTAGGTATGGAAGCTCTGACTTATAAACATACTATATACATGAATGTGAGGGCAGCCTAGGCTACATGTAAATTCGAACATCATTTGTTCTAGAATGAGACTTTGTTTCATGAAGCCTAATGATGACAGTAATAATATTATACATTGTTTATGGTCAGTTTTTCTAGGGATAAGCATTTTTCCACAGTATAGTACTATAATGGTAATAACATGTCTATTATTGATCTGTTTGTATGTTCTAATCCATTATTTACATTCATATCTGTCCATTTTCTGGATGATGTTAGTATGTTCTAAGGGTCAGTGTCCTGCTATACATTTACTTGTAATGTCCTCATGACCTTCAGTTTCAAAATGGTTACTGATTTGCAATTTCTTTATGGTTTTTATCGTGACTCTTAAAAATATCAGGTCTTGAAGTTAGAGTATCTACAGTAATTCATTAGAAATAGTAGTTGTGTCAAATAAGCACATCTCTTCAACCACAGTTGTCCTAAATAGTTTTTTGTCCGTTTGACACAAAATTGAATTATATCACAGGAGGGAACCTCAATTCTGAAGTGCCTTAATAAGATCTGTCTGTGGGTAAGCCTGTAGATATTTTCTTAATTAGATATTTGTGTGTAAGGCCAGTCAGACTGTGGGTGCCACCTATTTGTTTGTGGTCTAGGAGATTCTAATAAACAAGACTGAGCAATGGGGAGTCAATGATCAGCATCTTTCTTGACCCCAACATCAACTTCTGCCTAATGCTTCCTGTCAGGTTTGAGTTTCTGTCCAGCTTTCCTTCAGCAACAAACTATAATGTGGAAATGTAAACAAAATAATCCCTCTCCTCTCCAAATTACATTCACCATGGTGCTACTTCAAAAGAGAAATCCAGACTAAGAGAGCCATCATTTCCTACAACAGAAACTTATTTCCTAAAGTTCGTTTTGATCCAATGACCTCCCTGCCAGTCCCCAGGCAGGTAGGCATATGCTGTCCTCTAATATAAATTAGTATGGCCTAGTTCACAGTGTAATATTCTCTGCACAGATTTGTATTTGACATTATTTTCTCTGTATATTTTTATTATTAATGATTTTCAGTTAACATATACTTTTTTCAAAAGGCAGTGGTTCAATCTTTTTATTAATCAGCACGTTACTGTTACACAAAGAACCATGATATTCCTCCATTCACATGTGAACATATCATATGTTTCTAAGTTTTAACAAATTTGAATAAGTTGTCATGTCAATTTCTGTGTTTCACTGTGTGAAATACATTTTATACTTTTATATTTATTTATCTGTCAATCATCTATCCAGCTATATCTATTTTCTTAAACATTCAGAACTATAATATTTGTTTTCCAGTGTTAAGCAAAGATTTGTTTCACAAGCAACTTATATCACATTACTGCTCATTTTCACCAATATTTGATGACATCAATGCTTTGAATTTATACCATCTGGATAAATTAACAAGTTATTATTTCTCTGAGATCTAGTGATACTACCCATTTTTTCTTGTACTTATAGGTCACTCAGCTGGTTTCCTTTCTCAAATATCTGTTCATATAAGCTCATTTCTTATTAGATTTTTCCATATTCAAAGTGTAAGAAAATATGTACATAAATGTACATACTTACCTAATTTATACATACATACATACATACATATACATACATACATACATACATACACAGAGAGAGAGACACACACACTCAAATAATTTGGATTCAAAAACTATTGATAATATGACAGAACAAGTTACTGATTTCTCGTTCAGCATTTTCTGGAATACATCACTTAATAACAGATAATTTAACATTCCATTGAACACTGACTTAGCAGGATTTGTGCTTTCAACATGTCTTTGAATATATTCGACTGCAGAGGTTTTACCTGTTAATTTTTCCAGAAATCATGTAGTTTTAACATACCCATTTACATCAGAAAATACTTTATTCTAATTTTTTTTTATAAATTTGTTGATGTTTGTCTGATCAAAGCATGGTGTGTATGAGTACCAGCAGAGGCCAGAATAGGTCACTGGATCAAGGGAAATTGTAGTTTTATGAGGTTATGAACAAACTGAATGCTGGGAAATAAACTCATTTCCTCTGTAAGAGCAGCACAGAACTTCTTCCCTTTTAAATATTATAGAAGAAATTTATGCAACAGGTTCTGTGTGTTGCTCAATGTGCAGGGCACTTAAAACTGACTTTACTTTTCAAAGAAGTTTTATTTTAAATATATTTGTATTGAAATCAAATTTTGTAATAGTATACATTCATATTATGTTTTTCCATCCACACTTCTCAGTTTCTTCCTACTTTTCTCACTCTCAAAGTAATATCTTTCTTCTCTCTGTTTTGCATACAAATTCGTATATCCAAGTATAACAATAATATAAAATTACTTAAAGTAAAAAATTCCAAGTTGGACAAAACAAAGAAGCAGGAAAAAAAACATCGAAAAAGTTCAAGAAACACAAATAGACACAGAGATATGCACATTTGTAAACACAGAAACATCGTAGCCACAAAGCTAGAAACTGTAACACATAACCAATGGGCCTATAAGGAAGAAAGTGAAAAGATTAATGCTGCACATTTGAGACATTGTAAGACAAAGATCTTTCAAAAGTGCACTTGAATTCATTTTGTGTTGGCATTCTACTGTAGGGCATGGGATCAGGCTTTAAATGTGGCTTGTATACCCAGTGAGACTCTATAGGAAAACACTATTTTTCCTTTACATATGGTTTTTGGTGAACTTTGTGTAAGGTGACATGTATGGATCAATTTTCATTTTCCTATATAACAGTTGCCAGTTACACCAGCACCATTTATTGAAGATGCTTTCCTCTTTTCCAGCCTATATTTTTGGATTCCTGGTCAAAGATTAAGTGTCTGTTGTTTGTGGTTTTATTTCTGGGGCTTCAATTATATTCTATTGACCAAATTGTTTGTCTCTATACCATTACCATGCAGTTTTAATCACTATTGCACTGTAGTATAGTTTGGGCCAGGGATGATGATTCCCCTAAAACTTCTTTTATTGTTAAGAATATTTGATCTTTGTAAGAAGTGCATTGTATGAAGTATACCAGGTTAACTCTCAATAAGATTTAATGACTAGACAGCTTCTGTGAAGTAAAAGATGGTACTGAAAATTTCAGAATTTAGATTATTTTTATTTACCTGTAAGATAAAGGTGTATGTGGTGGACTCAAACAGATAATGTGACCAGAGCAATTAAAAGTGCTATACACAGAAGAAGTGCATCATCAAAATTAATTCATTTTATTAACATTTTATATTTTCTAAACTTGTTTAGCACACATAATGGCTCACAGAATAACTATATGAAATTAAATTGGCAGAATTTACTCTGAGGAGCTTATGAATTAAAATCAGAATGTTTCCACTGTTAGAAATATCTATAAAATAATACTTCCAAAAATAAACATCAGGTGCAACACAGTTTTTTAAAGACTGTATTAAGAATAATTAAATGAAACCAATATATACAACAAAATTAATATTTAATATTTAATAATATTTAATATTTAATAATATTTAATATTTAATATTTTAAAAAACTTGTTATTTGGGCAACTTGCCTTTGGGTAGCTACTTCAGAACACACAGAACCACTTCTCCATGAGTTGTGGAAAATGCACAGCTCTAAGAAAGTGGACAGAGTCAATCAAATGCTGCCAGTTAGCCTTTGTCTTCTTTCATCTCTCATTCAAGATGCTCCTAAGAGAAATGACACAAAAATCTGTTTGTGGCAGCAATTGTGGGATGCAGCAAGCGTCTATGGAAATATAGCATGAAGGAATCTCACAAGCTCTATTTGGGTCTTTAGCACTAATAGTCCAGATTTGGCTCTCAGATGTCCATGAGGGAGATGATACTAAATTTGACTGGAGCTATGCAAAGAGTCCTGAAGTGAAATGAGCCCACTGCTTCATGTCTAGAAAGTTGGAAGCACAATTTCTACACAAAAAGTCATAGAAAAGCTGTGGATAACATAGAGGAATTGTTCTCTTACATCCTCACTCAGAACAAAGAGACATTTCATAAGTAAAAAAATGTATGGGCTTTGTTTACATTTTTCCTAAAAATAACAACAGCAATGACAACAATGATCAGATTTATTTTAAAAATTCGATGAATCCATAAAAATCAGATCTTGTGCAATAAAACACATTTCATTTCAGTCACTTAAAATATGTGAGCAGGCATGACCTATTTAAGTCAGTGAAAGACTTGAAACTTGGAAGAACGTTCAGAACTTCAGCTTCACTAAAGTAAAGCCAGTGCATTTGCCGGAATATGCAATGATGCCATCACTAAAATAAATGTTCTTGCTGCACTCAACTAAAAAAAAATAATTGTTTTCCTATTCTGCTTCTTTTTTGTCTTTCAAGATGAATTTGAGAATTGCTCTTTCCATGTCTTCAAAGAATTGTGCTAGGATTTAGGTGGGTATTGAGTTGAATATGAAGATTGCTTTTTATAGGATGGATATTTTATTATATTAATTATACCAATCCATGAGCATGTGAGATCTTTCCATTTTCTGAGGTCTTCATCAGTTTCTTTCTTGAGAAACTTGAAATTCTTGTCATATAGATCTTTCACTGATTTGGTCAGTCATCACAAGAAATTGTATATTATTTGAGAGTATTGTGAAGGATATTGTTTCTCTAATTTCCTTATCAGCCCATTTATCATTTTTACAAATGAAGACTACTGATTCATTTGAGTTACTTTTATATCCAGCCACTTTGCTGCAGTTATCAATCCTAGAGGTTCCTGGTTGAATTTTTGGATTTCTTTATGTGTACTATCATATCATCTGCAAATAGTGATACCTTGACTTCTTCTTTGACAATTTGTATTCCTTTGATCTCCTTTTGTTGTCTTATTGCTCTAGCTTGAACCAGTACTGAAGTACTATATTGAACAGATATGGAGAAAATGAGCATCATTGTATGTTCTCTGATTTTAGTTGGATTGCTTCAAGTTTTTCTCCATTTAATTTGAAATTGGCTGTTGGTTTTTTGTATATTGCTTTTATTAGTTTTAGGTATGTTTCTTAAATTTCTAGTCTCTCCAATACTTTTAACCTGAAAGAGTGTTATCTTTTGTCAAAGAATTTTTGAGGATTTATTGAGATGATCATGTAATTTTTTTCTTTGAGTTTACTTATATAGTGAATAACATTAATGGATTTTAATATATTGTACTAACCTTGCATTCCTGGGAAGAAGCCGTTTTGATCATGCTGAAAAATGGTTTTGATGTGTTCTTGAATTTCTTTTGAGAATTTTATTCAGTATTTTTCAGATATTTATAAATGAAATTGGTGTGAAGTTCTATTTCTTTTTTAGGTCTTTGTGTAGTTTAGGTTCCAGAGTAATTGTGGCTTCATACAATTAATTAAGTATTTTTCCTTTTATTTTTTTATGCAATAGTTTGAGGAGTATTATTTTCATTAGTTCTTCTTGGAAGATCACTTAGAATTCTGCACTAAAGACATCTGACCCGGGATTTTTTTAGGAGGGGGTTTGGGAGTGTTTTAATGACGTCTTTTATTTCCTAAAGGGATATTGACCAGTTTAGATATATTACCTGCACTTGATTTAACTTTGGTATGTGGTAACTGTCTAAAAATTCATTTATTTCATATAGATTTTCCAGTTTTGTTGACTATAGGCTTTTGTAGTAGGATCTGATGATGTTTATTGAATTTCTTCCATTTTTGTTGTTATGTCTCCTTTTACATTTCTGATTTTTTTGTCTATTTTCTGTTATTTTTCCATGTAAAACATTCTGAACATTAGTATTTTAACAATTTTATGCTTGAATGGAAACTGACATTTTTATATAATAAAAAATGTAAGCCACCTTTGTAACAAGTAACTTGCAGTAATTCCTAACTAAATCAACACTTTTCTCCATGTTCATGTGTTCGTTTTTCTTTTTTGTTAATCATTCTATTCGTTTAATTCTCAAATGAAATCCCATTTCCCAGTTATCCCCGCACAACCCCTCCCCTTGCCATATCCACCCTCCCTTTCCTCCTCTTTGTGTCAATGAGTGTACTTTCCAGCCCACCCAACCTCTTCTGCCCCACTGCTCCAGCATTCTGCTACACTGGAGTATCAAACCTCCACAGGAATAAGTCCTCCCCTCCCATTGTTGTCAGGCAAGGTCATCCTCTGCTACATATGTATCTAGAGTCCTGGATCTCTCCCTTACTCCATGGTTGGTAGTCTCTGAAAGCAATGAGTTGTGCTGCCAAAGGATGTTGTTGATGTTTTCCCTATGGGATTACATTTTCCCTCTGTTCCTACAGTCCTTCTATTAGCTCAATTCCCATGGTCTCTGAGCTCAGTCTGATGGTTAGCTCCACACATCCACACCTTCCTTGGTAAGTTGCTGGCCAGACCTCCCAAGAAGCAGCCATAACAAGTTCCTGTCAGTAAGTACCTCTTGACTACACTAACAGTGTAAGGGTTGGTGTCCTCAGACAGGATAAATCCCTCGATGGGGCAGTCGCTGGTTGGCCCTTTCATCAAGCTCTGCTACGTTTTTTGTCCCTGTTCTTCCTTTGGACATATATATTTCAGGGTTAAAAATGTTGAGAGGGGTGTGTTGCCTATCCCTTAACAGGGTACTGTGCTTATCATTTGGTGGAGATCTCTACAGGTTCTAACTTCTGTGCCTCTTAGCATTTTGACTGTAGTCATTCCAGGTTTGTCCTGGGAGCCTGTTGTTTGCCTGTTGTCTGGTAATCACACAATGGCTAACCCCAGTTCCTCATCTCCCCCCTAACACCTAGCAGCATATTTTTATTTGATTTCCTGACCATCTGTACCTCTCTCCCATCCACTCCAGTACCTATTACAGCACCTATATTTTCTCCATCTCCTGTCTCCCTCTCAGGTCCCCCCTCCCTCCACCTCCCTCAATTATCCTGCTTTCCTCTCAAGCAAGATGGAAGCATCTACACATTGTTTTTCTTTCCTCCTATGTTCCATATTGCCTGTGAGTTGAGAATTGGCATTGTGAGGTTTTGAGCTAATTTGCACACAGCATTGAGTACATACCATGTGTTTTCTTTTCTCTGTGTTATCTCACTCAGAATTACATTTTCAAGTTCCATCTATTTGCCTGGGAATTTCATGAAATCATTATTTCTAAGCTCTGAGTAGTAAGACATTGTATAAATGTACCATATATTCTGTATCAATTCCTCTGTTGAGGGACTTTTGGGTTGTTTCCAGCTTCGGGCTATTATAAATAGGTCTTCTATGGACAGAGTGGAGCATGTATCCTTGATATATGTTGGGATATATTTTGGGTATATGCCCAGTAATTGTATTGTTGAGTCTTCAGGTAGAGCTATTTCCAATTTTCAAAGGAAAAAACAGATTGATTTCAAAAATTTTAAAGAAAGTTTGCAAATCTGACCAGCAATGGAGAAGTGTTCCCCTTTGTCCACATTCTTGCCAACATCTGCTCTCACCTGCATTTTTGAACTTATGCATTATGATTGGTGTGAGATAGAATCTCAGAAACAATTTGGTTTCCATTTCTCTGATGAGTAAAGTTGTTGAACATTTTTTAAGTACTTCTCAGCCATTTGAGATTCCTCAGTTGAGAGTTCTGTTTAGCTCTGTACATCACTTTTAAATAGGGTTATTTTGTTTTTTGGTGTCTTAATGTCTGCAGTTCTTTGTATATTTTGGATGTTAGCTCTATATCGGACATAGGGTTGATAAAGTTATTTTTCCAATCTGCAGGTTGCTATTTTGTCCTATTGATAGTGTTCTTTGCCTTACAAAACCTTTTCAATATTATCAAGTCCAATTTGTCAATTGTTGACCTTAAAGAATAAGCCATTGGAGCCCTATTCAGGAAGTTTTTCCCTGTTTCCAAGTATTCAAGTCAATTTACCACTTTCTCTTCTATTAGATTCACCGAATCTGGTTTTATATGGAGGTCCTTGATCAACTTGGACTTGAACTTTTTACAAGGAGATGAGAATGGATCAATTTACATTCTTCTACATGCAGATTGCCAGCTGAAGCAGCACCATTTGTTGAAAATGCTGTCTTTTTTCCTACTGGATTATTTAAGTTTCGTTATCAAAGATCAAGTGACCATGGGGTTGTGGGTTCATTTCTAGGTCTTCAATTCTATTCCACTGATCTATGTTCCTGTTTTTGTAACAAAACCATGTGGTTTATATCACTATTGATCTATGATATAACTTGAGGTCAGTGATGGTCATTCCCCCAGAAGTGCTTTTATTGTTAAAAATTGTTTTCCTATACTGGCCTTTTCATTATTCCAAATGAATTTGAGAATTGCTCTTTCTAACTCTACAAAAAACCATTGAACCTGTACATTGCTATAGGTAAGATGGCCATTTTTACTATATCAATCCTGCCAATCCATGAGTGTGGGAGATCTTTTGAATTTCTGAGGTCTTCCTCAATTTCTTTCTTCAGGGATTTGAAGTTCTTTTCATACATATCATTTACTTTCTTGGCTAGAGTAACACCAAGATATGTTATTTGTTTCTATTGTGAAGGGTTTTGTTTCCCTAATTTTTTATTCCGTCAATTTATATTTAGGATAGAGTACTGATTTTGTAGAGTTAATTTAAATCCAGCCATTTTGCTGAAGTTGTTTATCAAGTATAGGAGCTCTCTGGTAGAATTTTTGGGATTGGTACTATATATTGTCATATCATCTGCAAATAGTGATATCTGGACTTTCTTCTTCCCAATATTCATCCCTTTGATCTCCTTTTGTTTTCTAATTGTCCCGGCCAACATTTCAGGTACTATATTGAATAGGCAGGGAGTGAGTGGGCCACCTTATCTTATTCCAAAGGGAGACTGCTTAATTTGGATACTATTTCTGTGCCGTTTATTTAGTTTGTCTAGGGGCTTATCTATTTTGTTGATTTTCTTGAAGAACCAGTTTTTTATTTTGTACAATCTTTTATACTTCACTTTCTTTCTCTATGTTTAATTTCAGTCACGATGTTTACTATTTCCTGCAGTGTACTCTTCAAGTGGATTAAGGACCTAAACATAAACCCATATATACTGAATATAAAAATCAGAGATAGTGGGAAAGAGCCTCGAACTCATAGGCATGTGTCTCTCTCTCTCTCTCTCTCTCTCTCTCTCTCTCTCTCTCTCTCTCTCTGTGTGTGTGTGTGTGTCTTCCTAAACAAAAATTCAGTGGCTAAGGTTCTAAGATCAGGAATTATTAATAAATGGAACCTCATGAAACTAGAATGATTCTTTAAGGAAAAGGACACAGTCCATAGGACAAATCAGCAACCTATAGATTGGTAAAAATTTTCACTAACAAATTTGAGAGCTAATATTCAAATTATATTAAGAACTTAAGAAGATAACCACAAATAAAGAAGAAGCAACCCAATCAAAAAATAGGATAAAGACCTAAAAAGAGAATTCACAACAGAGATACCTGGAAAGGCAGAGAAGCACTTAGAGAAATATTCAAGGTTCTTAGTGATCAAGGAAATGCAAATCAAATCAACCCTTAAACTTCACCTTACATGAATCAGAATGGGTAACATCAAAAACTCAAGTGATTGCACATGTCAGTATGAGGATGTGGAGAAAGAGGAATACTTCTCCATTGCTGGTGGGATTGCAAACTGGTACAATCACTTTGGAAATCAAACTGGTGTTTCCTCAGAAGACTGGAAATAGATCAACCTGAAGAACCAGCTCCACATATGATAGGAAGAATGGCATTGTCTGGCATTAACAGAGAAGCCCTAGTTCCTGTGAAGACTTTTTCCCCAGTGTAGTGACATGACAGTGTGCTGTGGTGGGAGTGGGTGACTGTGAATGGGAGCATCTTCATAGAAGGATGGGTAATATTTGAAATGTAAATGCATAAACTATTCAATAAAAATTTTTATGTAATTCACTGTGAGAAATGCATCTTATATAGTTATCAGTTTATCTATCTATCTATCTATCTATCTATCTATCTATCTATCTATGATCAATCTACCTACCAATCCATCTATATAATCTATCTATCTATGTCTATTTTGGTAAGCATACAGAGCTATATTTGTTTTCCGGTGAAGATTTTTTCATAAGGAACTTTTAAAAGTTACCCCTTATTTTTACCATTTGATAATATCAATGCATTGAATTTTTATCATCTGATGAATTGACGAGGTCTTAGTTCTCTGATATCTAATAATACAAATCGTATTTTCAGGTACCTTTTGGCCACTCAGATGTTTTCCTTTATCAAAAATCCATTCAGAGGTGCTCATTGCTTACAATATTTTTCAGTCTTTGAATTGTAAGAAAATATCCATATATACATACATATATACACACTTAGAGACATACATATGTAATTTGTATTCACAACCTTTGACTACATGCTATAACAAGTTCCCAATGTCTAGATCTAATTTTCTGAAATAAATCATTTAATAACAGATAATTTAGCACTCTACTGAACATTGACTTAACAGTTTTCCATCCTTTCAGAATGTCTTTGACTGTATCAAACTGGAGAGATTTTATCTGTTAATTTTTGAGAAATTATATATTGTTTTTGTAGGTGGAGAAATATTCTTTTTTCTTTTTTAAATTATTTTTCTGATAGCTACTTATGTGACTTCTTTTTCCCCCTGTTTTTATTGGATATTTTTAATTTACATTTCAAATATTATTCCCTTTCCCTGTTTCCTTTCTGTAAGCCTCCTATACTATTCCCCTCCCCATCTTCTATACAGGTATTACCCCTCCCAAACCCTCCCTCCTTCTTGCTTACCTGTCCTGACATTCCCGAAACTGATCTAAGTAGCTTTTCTGTAGCCATCCATGTGCATGTCTTTTTCTACATTTGCTTTTGCCCCAGTTAGGCCAATCCTGCATCTATGCAGAGCAGAGGAGAAATTTTTGTCCATTTAGGCTGTTATGGTTACCTGAAGGAACTCAAATGAAGACAATGATGACCCTTCCTCCTTTCATTTTTCAATAGCCAATAGTTTCCAAGCAGGGACTAATATCCCATGACCCTTATGCCTATACAAGACTGAGTGTTGGCAGAATGAAACTTGTGCAGTCTCAGTACTGACAGACATAGGCGAATAATGGTACCTTTTCATGGTGGATAATGATTATTCCAGAAGCTAGAAACCATCAAAGAAAAGTCCCCAGGACAGATTTTGGACAGAAAGTTCCCTGAGGGACCCATGCAACATAGGGTAATGCTTTTGGTTTTGATTTGTTACCACAACAATATTATAATACTCTATTGCTGAACACTTTGGTTATAACATATAGAGAAATCAATTTGGAATACACAAAAAAGCTTTCTTGCTACTGGACTGTGTACAGAGTGACAGAAGGTGACATATAGGAAAAGGAGGGGAAAATCTATCAAACTTCATATGCAGCTATGAACTATGAGGGCTAGAATACCAACCTCCCAGCCAAGATGTACACCCTTGTGAAATAATAGCATGACATTTATGGAAGTAAGCAAAAAATGACTTCTGATTGTCATGAGACCCACTGTAGAGAAGAGTTATCATGTCTATTACTGGGAATTTGGTCAAAACCCATGGATTTACAGATTGTGTTCTCAAATGGGGAACTGGATACTTTGTTCAGGTGAATTGAAGCCATCAACCAACCTTCTGAATGTTTATTGTTCTATCCATAAATGAATGCATTCACCTTGTTTGACTGTTTAACTTCTACATGTGGAGATATCACATTTGTTCTTTTTTCTATTTATTTTCCAATTTATATAGCCTTGTCTGCTAAGAGCATGTGTTCATTTGAAAATAATTTTGTGTTTAACATACAAATACATACATACATACATACATATAAATAAATGAAAAGTTTTCACTTTTTATTGGATTTTTTTTATTTACATTTCAAATGTAAGTCCCAAATTCCATCCCTCTCCCCTTCTTCTATAAGGGGTTCCCTTCCCAACTACCCTCTTTCTGCCCTGTAACACTTCCCTACACTCCTACACCAGGGGGGAGTCCAGACTTGGGAAGGCCAAGGGTTTTCCTTCCATTGGTGCCCAATTTTGTTATGAAACAGAGTCTTACACTTGTCCTTTACCTGACCTGGAATTCAATGTGTAGCCTGTGGTGCCCATTTACAATTTTACATGTTATTATTATGCATGTAATCTAAAAAATTCTCTTTAAAACTAATTTATTTATTTGTGTGCTTTTTTTTTTCTTGAGACAAGAAATTTGTCTGTAAGCTTGCCTGGCACTAAATTCACTATGTTAACCTGACTGATATTAAGCTCACAAAATTTTCTTGCCTCTGCCTCCTAAGTGCTTTCATTAACAGTATGTGTTGTTATAACCAACCCTTTTATGTTTTTGACATGGAGAAAACACTGGTATTTGCTTACTTGGAAGTTTTACAAGTCATTCTTGTATTTTTGAAAGTTTAAATTTTGAAAGAATTTCTATTTATTTTCTTAAATTTTAGTTATCAATTAACGATTGGGCTTGAAGATAGCTTTGGGGGGAGATATTTATTGATTAGGCGTGTATTTATTAGACTTAATGCAACTTAAATATTTCTATCTTTTAATTTGGGTCAGTTTGTCTTTTAATATATTTGTGTCTATTGCTAAATTCTTGGATTTCTGTGATTTTTTTATTGTATTAGATTCTTAGTTGTATTCTAATTAAAAGCATACATTATGGGTATAATAGATAAAAACATTGTTTATTTGCTTACCATGTGCAGTTTACATTTGGTTTGTTTGGATGTTTGTTTGCTTGTTTGTTTTTGCTTTTGTAGAGTCAGGATTCAAGCGCCAACCTAGATTCAAACTCAGTCTATAGAAGAAGATGAATTTGACTTCCTGATCCACCTACAATGTCTTACTGACTACAGTTATGCATCCAAGTTCCACCTGGAAGACAGACGGGTAGCTTTTGTTTCTGGTTGAGACTTGGCCATTGTCATCATTTGAACAAGCGAAGCTGTGATCACCTACAGATGGCATGACACTCATGAGACCTTTCACACTAGTTTTCCCTTGGGAGAAGAGAGTGAGTCTTAAGAACACTCACAGGAATGATGGGCCTTGAAGAAAGCCTTCGTAGACGCCGTCTATACAAAGTAACATCAAGCTTTGGAGAGGACTCTTGAGTAATATGGATCTTTATGTTGCCAGTTGTACAGCTTTTTCTGGAGTGCACATGCAGCTTAAATGTACTTATCCTTCCCGATCTGTTAGTTATGCTTTTGGAGAAGGGTCTCACTGTGTAGCAATGTTTGCCTTATCACTTGCTATACAGAGAAATGTGAGTTCACATTTCCTTCCAGTGTACAAGTTCATGGGTGACTTTCAGAATGTAGACATTTTTACGGAACATGGATTGACATAATTGGATTCGGGTTTTACTTAGAAATATTTTTCTGGGTCATACAGATTCATTCCTCTGACAAGAAATTATTTATTATAGTTTTTATCAAACAACAGTCAATAACAAGAACTTCTAATTTCTAAACCCCGCTTAGAATTTTAAATTATTGAAAATAATTTTAAAAGATTTTTAAATTTTAAAAAATTTAATGAGTACTGCCCAAGATGGGTAGGGTTAACATAGTGAAAGTGGCCATCTTGCCAAGATAACTCTACACATTCAATGCAGTTCCCACAGAAATTCTAACGCAATTCTTTAGACTTTGAAAGAATAATTTTCAACTTCATATACATAAACAATAAACCCATAAAGTACAGAATAGATAAAATAATTCTGTACTATAACTGAACTTCTGGAGGTGTCACCCGCTTGAATTCAATAGAAAAAAAATCGACATACTATTAGTGTAGAAACAGATAGGCAGATCAATCGACTTGAATCAAAGAAATGTAATTAGACCTAGATACATACAGGCACTTATATTTTGACAAAGAAGTTAAAACCATACAATAAAATCTGTAGAGCCACTTCACCACATGATTCTGGTATTGCTGGATATCTGCATGTAGAAGATAACAAATGCATCAATGTTTATCATTCTGAAAAAAAAAAAACAACTCAAGTTCAAGTAGTCCAACTTAAAACCAGATACACAAATTTTAAAAGAATAGAAAAGTTGGAATAGCCTTTAACTCATTGGTACAATAGACAACTTCCTGAAGAGAATACAGATAGCTAAGGCACTAAGATCAACAATGAATAAATGGGACCTCATAAAACTGAAATCACTGAAGGGCAAAGACACTGTCAAAGGATAAAGTAAGAGTCTGCAGATGGGAAAAATATCTTCACCAACCCTGTAGTTGACAGAGGGCTGATATCCAAAATATATAAAGAAATCAAGGGGTTGGGGATTTAGCTCAGTGGTAGAGCGCTTGCCTAGGAAGCACAAGGCCCTGCGTTCGGTCCGCAGCTCCGAAAAAAAAAAAAAAAAAAAAAAGAAATCAAGAGGTTAGACCCACAATACAAATAACAAAATTAATATTGGTGTACAGAGAATTCTAAACAGAAGAGTCTTGAAGGGCTTAGAATTTTAAAGAAATGTTCAACATCTTTAGCCATTAGGAAAATGCAAATCACTACTCTGAGATTCCTTACACCCATCAGAAAGGCTAAGATCAAATCTTAAGGAACCACGCACATGTTGGCAAGGATGTGGAGTATGACAAAATCTCCAGTGTTGGCTGGATAAAAATTTTATAACTACTCTGGAAATCAGTTTGGCAATTTTTCAGGAAATTGGCAAAAGTTTTACTATAAGATTCAGCTACACAACTCACGGGCCTATACTTAAAAGAAGCTCCACTCTTCATAAGAAGTTCTGCTCAACTATGTTTATAGCAGCTTTATTAGTAATGGCCAGAAATTTGAAACAACTTAGATGCCCATTAGCTGAATAATGAAAAAAAAATGTGTTACATCTGCACAAGGAATAATATTTAGCTATAAAAAAGCATGAGAATTTCAGTAAATTAATGGAACTAGAAGATATCATCTCAAGTGAGGTAAGTCAGATCCCGAAGACACACATGGCATGTATTCTCTTACGGGTGGATATTAGCCATGGGAAGAAATAGACACCAAACAACCCATATCACCTTTGTCCAAAAGTTTGTGCAGCCTACAATCTGGTAAGGAATAAAGATGGAAAAGAGTTGGAGAGAATGGACAGCCAGTAGCTGCCATATCCTGAGACACAGCCAATGGGAAAGAGCAAAATCATGACACTATTAATGATACTGTTAAGCTTGCAGACTGTGCCAAGAATAACTGTATCCTGAGATCTTCATCCAGAAACTGTTGAAACAGATGTACTGTCCCCACAGTCAATTGTTAAACTAATCAACCCTGAGGGTCAAGGATACCACAAGGGTACCTACAAAGTCAATTGACCTGCACGTGGTGCCTAACAGAGACTGAAACACCAACCCCAAAACATGCAATGTTTGAACCTAGGACCCCCTACACCTTTTTAACTGATGTGCAGTATGGTTGTCTTATGGGTACCCTAAGAATTGGAGAGCTGCTATACTGTGGCTTACCTTCCCCAAGGCATCCTTGTCCAGCTTAGAAGCAGAAGATATTCCTGTTGCAATTGGAGGGGAAGGGAAGGTTTTTTTTTTACTATGAATGTGCTTTATTAACAAAAAGGCACCCACATATGCCCTACTTTTTATCTTTTATTTGACCAATACTAAGATCCTCCATCAATTTGGTTATTAAACTTTATCGGCAACAAGGGGCGATGGCGTCTCTGATGTCCACAGCCATTTGCAGCACACTCCGCTCATTCAGCTACCATTCTTCTCTCTAATCCATTCCTTATCTTTTTTTTTTTATTAACTTGAATATTTCTTATATACATTTCGAGTGTTATTCCCTTTCCCGGTTTCCAGGCAAACATCCCCCCCCTCCCTTCCTTATGGGTGTTCCCCTCCCCTCCCCCATTGCCGCCTCCCCCCCCAACTGTCTAGTTACTGGGGGTTCAGTCTAGGCAGGACCCAGGCTTCCCTTCCACTGGTGCTCTTACTAGGGATATTCATTGCTACCTATGAGGTCAGAGTCCAGGGTCAGTCCATGTATAGTCTTTAGGTAGTGGCTTAGTCCCTGGAAGCTCTGGTTGCTTGGCATTGTTGTAGATGTGGGGTCTCGAGCCCCTACAATCTCTTCCAGTTCTTTCTCTGATTCCTTCAGCGGGGGTCCTATTCTCAGTTCAGTGGTTTGCTGCTGGCATTCGCCTATGTATTTGCTGTATTCTGGCTGTGTCTCTCAGGAGAGATCTACATCCGGTTCCTGTCGGCCTGCACTTCTTTACTTCATCCATCTTGTCTAATTGGGTGCCAGGGAAGGTTCTTACCAACAGAGGTTTCCCTCTTTTCTGGGGAAATGGATACAGGTTAATGGGGGAGGGGTTTGTGTGGACAGGAGTGGGAGGAGTTGAGAAAGTGATGAATTATTAAATAATTTATTGAAAATATAGAAAGAGGAGGAAAGAAATTGATAAACTTGAACAAAGGAGCAAGCAAGAAAGATTGTTTCTGTGTTGTTTTTGCTTTGAGACTTCACCTCAATTCTTGTTATTCCTTTAACACTAGGAGTAATATGTGAAGTGAAATAAATCATTCCTTCCAAAGTATTTGGTTCACTGTCCAGGACAAGACAAGGCCTGGGATAAGAAAGAGGCACCCAACAGTCAAAGCTGTGACCTTAGTGTGAAATTAGGGATATGGGACCTGTACAGGCCTATGAGAGCTGTTTGTATTTAAAGTAGTGACCTTAAGACACTGAGTAGTTCCACAGGCTTAGTCTCTCACTGGGTAAGCTGATAGCTCAGTGTTTTGTTTTTTTTTTCAGTCCATAAGACTGGGTGCCTCAGTAGTTCCAATGTGTCATGGAAAACCTTTAGGATACCTGGAATGCAGCAGTTTCTTAGCCCATGATTGCAGTCTGCAAATGCGGCTCTAACATCAGCTGATTCCAATGTGTGGTGAGTTGAAATGAAAACTGCTCATAAAAAATGTGCTGAGACTAAAATATCATCAAGTTTTTCAATGTGGATTCTGGCATTCAAAACTTGGTACTGTGGTAAATTAGTCATTAGCAATGTAGCTAATGACTCCATTTTATTCTCAGGACTATGAATTACAGTTGAGCTTATTTTAAAATTAGGCTATTAGACTCCAATATCTTTCTTAAAATGAGTGAGAGTTGTTTGCTATAAAGAGCTAAGGTCTAAGTTGAACCATACATAAGTTTGCCTGTTTTAATAGCAGGATCCCTAGGCTTATTGGATAATGAACTAGAATAAAACTTCCCATCAAAATAATAAAAAATAAATATGTAATCAACAGTTAAGAGTAGAAGGACTTTGCATGGTAGATCATGCTGTAATTAGACAACTCACAAGTTACATGAAGCAAAATCAAGTGTTTCAGGACTGTCTCAGCCATACAGTCATTCTGGTAATCATGAACTATATCACACCTTACAACAGGAATAAGAAAAAAAGCTCAAAAGATTAAGCTTAAAAGTGGTTTAAAGAGGATAGTTGGAGCCAGAAGACTCCCTAACAGATGCACTGGAGCTGCATTAGTGTCTCTGTATGACACAATGAGAAACAGGGACTGAGGAAGCAAACTTTTTATGGATTTTTGCCTGTCTTCTACAAGAGGAAATTTGAAGAGTCCAGATATGCACACAAAATTCTTTTCTTGGCCCCTTTTATCATGCTCACTACATTCCTATATCTTCTTTATTTCCTTGCTTTCAGTGCTTTAGCACATCAAGAGCTATGTGTGTAGGCAGATTAGTCAGAACATTAAAGTAGCTCTGATTACAAATACCCAGGGTAGATAGAAGCACAGGAAATCTCAAAATAGAGCTTTTGGGGATTTTCTTAAGACCTGTGAAGTTTACCATATTTCATGGTCATGAAAGTTCCACCTTAAGGGACAGTATCTAGACGTGAGACACTCCCAATGAAGCAAGTGATCACTCCTTCCTATGGACTCATAGCTACTCCAGGTGTCCCTCTTCTCAGCATAGGACAGGAAGGGTAGCTTGCAGCTGTGCAATGATGGCACTGAAGTCTGAGGGTCTGACTGCAAGGTTTGAATGCGTGACTAGGACTTTGTCTGCCTCAACATAAAGCAGTTGTAACAACTAAAGGCAATTGCAGCAAAGCAGCCAGGAAAAAAAAAACAATATTTGTAACTATATCTATATCAATATCTATCTATGTATATACATATATATATATACATATTTGTGTGTGTTTATGTATATTTTGTGTCTTTGTTGTTTGTTTTTTCATAGAAATTACAAAAGTGAATTTAGAGGACAAAATTGAAGAAATATTTCTTTACATTTTCACTTCACTGTTTTATTATCCTGTCGTGTGAGTTCAGTACTTCCTGTTTTCTGCTGCACTGTGGTCAAAACAACAAAACTGGAGTATCAGTCACTTCCATCTGCAATTACTATATCTTCCAACACTAATTGTGTTGCTTTACAGTTTACATTCTTCTATAAATTCTTCTTAATTGTAAGCCCATAAAGTAAGCTGCTGCTCTTTGGCTTTCGTTTATGGGCCTTCTCCAACATCTCTTCAAAGAAACAAACACCAACTGTGTGTTCAGTTTTAGTTAACCACAATATTCCTTCATCAAGTCCAATGATGGGACCGTCCTCTCCTGCTAATACCATGGTCACAGTAACAACCAAACAGCTCTGGACTTTTTTGCTCAGAGTCTTTGCATGATGTTGGGGGAGGCAAACAATATGTAGAAAGAACAACCAAATGTTCCCTGTGCATGTGTTTTTTAGCCTCTGTGTTCAGAATGACACCCTCTCAGCAGAGAAAAGGATGAAAGAAAGTCTCAGCACATATTTCTGTGGACAATGTGACATAAACCTCCAAGATTTGAGGATAGAATGTGGGTTTTTTAAAGCAGCAATGGCTTAGGGATGTAGATGTGTCAGTTTCTCACTTTTGCTCATGGACCCTCCTTCTATTGTCCTTCCAAACACCTGGAAATGATCAGACAGAAAATCAAGCTTGGTTTGTATCTTAGAGAAGCTTCTGGAGGCTAAAGGCTTAAAAAATTTCCTTGAAATTTATGAGCTTCTGTCTATATTCCTGATGACAGTTAGTTCAAAGCCTTTGAAGTAGGTGACACATTCTTGATGACCTCCTGAATGCACAGGCTTGGAGATTCAGTGTTTTGGTGAAATTTGTATGCTAAGAAAAGAAATGAGTATTTCTCTGGAAATATTAATGTTTAATGTTGAATGAATCTTACAATTTACTTTCCAGATTATGATTGAAAACTTCACTTGAAGCTGGGTGTGGTAATTCACACCTTTAATCCCAGCATTTGGGAAACAGACTCAGCTATTCTATGATTTTGAGGTCAACCAGGTCTATATGGTTTGTCCCATAGATCAGCCAGGGCTAAACAGTGAATCCCTGTCTCAGAAACAATAAAACAAAACCTGCTTGTGTATCTTATTAAACCTTCATGTCAATCTTGTAAAGAAAAGGCTTTTTTGAATTTTGTGGTGAAGGAATTTGTGAATGATGGGATTTACATGGGTAACAAGAGCCTGAGATGATATGACACTCATGTTTCCACAGCTCCCAGATTCCTGCTTTAGAAAGCTAAAACCCATGTTCATCTAAGTCATTGTTTTATTCATATTCTGTGCATGCATTGATGATATACTAGGAGCAAAGGTCAAGTGTTAGTTATACAGATTCTTTAAGTTAGTCAGCTGATTCTTCAGAGACTTTATGTGGAAAACTGAAATAGCACAAGTATCTGCGTTCACAGGGAAACTATGCCTATTGTCTTCAACACTGCTGTTCCTTTCATCCCCACTTCACATGCCCTCCAAGGGTTAGAGATAGAGACAGAGAGACAGAGATACTGACAGACAGACAGACAGACAGACAGACACACACACACACAGAGAGAGAGAGAGAGAGAGAGAGAGAGAGAGAGAGAGAGAGAGAATATTTGAAGGCTAGAAATAGAGGGACACCCCGGGACAGAGAGGTAGGTACAAAATAGGCTTCCTGCAGGTATTATGGAAGCATCTGCACTGTACCCTTTGAACTTTTCTCACAATGTTGAGATGATTTAATGTCTGTCAAATGTTTTGGGGGACTTCAGGTGAACAATAACGGCAGATTTGAGTGGTAACCCAGATTTATTTGGGTTAAAGAAGCAAAAATTGTACATTTGAAATATCTCAGAGTGTAAATCCCTGGGCACACAAATTCTAATGACTTCCCAATATTTGATCCATGGAATCCTTCATAGAAGAAAGGAACCATCTCCCCAAAATTGTCCTCTGACCACCATATACACCACATGGCATTTATGCACTAAAACTCATTCACTCTCTTTCTCTCTCTCTCTCTCTCTGTCTCTCTAACACACATGCACATATACATAAACATGAAACAATAATGATCAATATAAAAGTTGTGTTTACTTTAAGTCTAAATAATTAAAAATATATGGAGACAGAGTCTGGTTATTTAAGATAAAAATGTCACAGACTATTGGTAAGGACATGAGTGGATTAAGAAGTAGTAGAAAACCTTGGAGGGGGATTGATAAAAACCTAAGGAAGTCTCTGAGTTGCCTAGAAGTTACTAATGGAGGCAAAACGTGTCCTTTCAGTTTCTCTTCTAGTCTCCACCATTGTGCAATGCTTGGCTAACCACTGTCACTTAATTTAAAGAACAATTGAAATTGTTTTCATCAAAAACAAGCCAGGAGATGGAAAAACTACAATCAAACAAGAGTACAGTTAAGTGAGAATCTTAAACAAATTTATCATGGAAAAAGACTATTGAAGTCAAATAGTCTGTTAACTCATCTCTTTATTTTATTAATATTATGGTTGATTTTGTTACTAACATTGTCATTATTATTATTATTATTATGTTGTTGTTGTTGTTGTTGTTGTTGCTGTTGTTGTTGTTGTTGTTGTTGATGATGTTGTCCAAGGTCAAGCATTTGCATATTTCCTGCTATGAACTGTAACCTCAATCCCAGTGAAGTGTCTAAAAGTCTTCACCAGGAGCAACATTACTAGTAATATTCACAACAAGAGCTTTGAATGAAGGCCTACTGATGCAAAAACTATCTTTATCCTTGGAAGAAATAAGCAACAATATGTTGTGGAACCATTTTGAGTGAACATGGCTCCTTGTTCCAATGTGGCAGCATTTTCATTAAGATTTGCAGTTTTAAAGAAACTAGAAAGCAATAAATGAAGGCAATTTCATCATACATTGGTGGCTACATCAGAGAGGTGATTGCAGCAAAATGGAAGGAGCTATTCTATAGGTCATCAGAGGCATTGTTAGCCTTCAGGTTGATGGAAGTTAGTGGTTTGCAATGTTCATAGACTTCATGATATTTTTATCTATTAGTCAAAGGATGTTATTTCTGACATACGTTACTTTTGACTAGAGGTAGTCTCTGACAAGAAAATCAGTCCCTAGACCCACAGCATCATTATGTCCCCACTTCTCTATAGTTAAAATTAGTCTGGGCTGAAACAGTTTCTTTCCAGGAATTCTCATCAAAAACCCAAGGGCATAACTCAGAAGAAAATCCACCTCATCTCATCTCTATAAAATTAATTGTGAATATTTTCATGCCAACTGGTAGACTGTAAATTAACTAGCTGTCATGTGATAATCTATGTCAGAGTTTCTTAAATGTATATCTCCTTGAATCTTATGACTACATACATAAAATTTCTTTCTTAGTATGTTCCAAAGTATATGCCATGTGGTTTTTAAACCAATAACAACAAACTGCTATTAAACAACTAGAATGTTCAGAAGTCGGTTAACTAATTAATATATACTGCGTATAAGTGCTTAAAAGTACATATGGCTTTGAAATCTAGAGATCAATATTTATAAAATGAAGAAATACTTATTGTTTATCAGAAAAATATCATCAGGAAACTAGTGCATATTGGTACAGAGGTACACAGCTGTAATTCTAAGACAGAAAAGAGTGAGACCAAAGGACTGTGACTATAAGGTCAGCCTATGCTACATAGCAAGGTACAAGTATCTCAAGCAAGAATAAGGACAAACATCAAACAAGTCAAAAACAAAACAACAGAACAAAAAAATATCCAGGCCTGAGTCTGTAGCTCAGAGGAAGAGTATTTACTGAGCATTGTCTTAGATTCAATTTCCCAGCACCGTAAAAACATCAACAGTAAAACCACTTCATATATAATGACATCAACATTCACAGAAAATATTATCTATCACTTAAAAGCAAGGAAAGTGTAATGGAGCCCCTTGGTCCTGTGGAGTCCTGATGCCTCAACATAGAAGAATGCTAGCATGGTGAGGTAAGAGAGGGTGTGTGGGTGGGTAAGAGAGCTTCCTCATAGAAGAAAGGGGGAAAGGGGATGGATAGAGGTTAGGGTAGGAGAAACAGGGAAGGAGGATATGCAAATTAATAAAATAATCAATAAAATATAAGTTAACAAAAAAGGTATAAGAGTTTAAAGAAAGACATTGCTAGTGGTAATCTGAGAGCTTTAAAGACTTTCCTCGTACATACTTAGCTATAATTCACATAATTCAAATCAAGGATTAGCTTTTAAAAAATTGGAGAATAAAGGAAATTTCCAACAGTGTATTAAAAATCTAGGAGGAGTTTCAGTCTGTGGGTTGCTGCCTATATGTAGGTGAGGGCACATATGAGATAAGGCAAAATCCTGTGATTGAGCAGTGGAAAAGGAAGGCAGACTGAGAATTTTAGAAAAGGGTCAGAGAGATGGAGAGACTCAGAAAGGGAGGAAAGCAGATTCAGATTCTGTATGGTTTTAAATAGCCACAAGTAGCTATGAATATCTAATAAGGGATGCATAATTGCAGGACAGTTTGTCTTATCTAGGTGGACAGTTAACATCAATATCAATTGGGACATTTTGTGAAATGAGAATTTACTGATATTAATCTGATTGATTAATTACAAAACTCTAGAGTTTTGATTTCATAGGGTTCTAGGGATTTATGACTGCTAGCCACAGAGGGCAGATGTCTGGGAACGTGGGCAGAATCCACACAAGAGAACAGCAAGAAGGGCTGTCACTGCATGGGGTAGCAATGGAAGTGGCGGACCACTGAGGCCAGAGAATAGCAGGCCTTAGTATGGATTGATGCATTTTTTAGTATTTTCCACAATGTCAGTCCATCTTTTTCCTTGTGGTTTTGCTAAGGACACTGGCTTTACTCTCAACGCAGAATATTACATCTTCTCAGTCTTCAAATATCAATCATGAACATTTGTTTTGCAGCATCTGGAACAATATGTTGCTTCTTTGCTTTGCTGTCATAGTCAGCTTTCATTAAGCAATTTCCTCTTTTTGGTTTGGTCAAGAGGAGGGGCACAAAATCATGAGGTTGAGTACCACTCAGAAGAAATTTAGTTTTATCTTTTTTCTCTGAGCCTTTTAGGGTATACAGACAAGTAAAGGTCAATTTTTCCACCAATTGGGTGACCAATTTCCTCCACGAGAATCGCATCGGGATAGAGACACAGGTAACAATCGCTGCTTTTATTCTTTTTCTATCAAATGATCAAGTATATTTAGAGAATTTCAGATGGTGTGACATGAGAGCCAGATAGATGGGAAAGTCCTGTTGGTTGTATTAGATCAGATTAACTCTGGCAGCATGTGAAAATATTATTCTGTACTAGTATTTTCTTTCAGCATATTCTGGGAATTGGGTTGTGTTCTAGGAAATTAAGGTTGAAGGATTTATGGAGATCATAACTCTTTAAATGGAACAAGTGTTTATATTTTATCCATTTGAATGATGCCAAATTATCAACCAGGTTATATGGGTGAGTCTGTAAACGTACTTGCTACAAAAGCCTGACTGAATACTTGATTTTGATCCTGGAACTCACATGAATTTGGAGAGCAAAATTTGTAGAATTGTCTTTCAGACACATGAACCTCAGCTTGAGCAATAATAAAAAACAACAATTTTGAAAAATTATTCTGTAGTTGAAGGCTGCTTTTTATGTCAAGAAATAAGGCAAAAAATAAATCACTTCAGAAATCTTCACAAATTAAAAAACTAGATAAGAATGTGCAGCTTGCCCATATTATCTGCTGGTACACATCTCAGTTATTAAGGTGAGGGTAATGTCACTTAAAAATATTTTACATTTACAAATGCATTGATATCTATTTTCAGATTGTGTCCTTCATGGATGCTAGCTCATGTATACTACATAAGCATAGTGACAAAATTTATTTTCATATGACCTCTTCTTGAAACATCATGTATGAGTATATTATATGCAACATTATTATGTACATGGAATGGTTTGAGATTAAAACTTCATATTGTATCTACTATGCCTTCTCTGTTGCTCCCATGACCCATTCACAAATATTCCCTTTCTACTTTCCTGGTTCTGCAGTTACTAAAAGTTTCAACTCATTTCTGAAGAATTTGAACTGAGGGCCTCAGATAATAGAGAATATTTGGCATTTGTCTTTCTGGGTCTGCTTTATCCCGCTCAGTAGAATTTTTTCTAGTTGAATCCAGTTACCAGGTCCCAGAATAGAGAGGAATGGATAGGTTGTGGCTATGTGGAGAGGTTGGGCATGTCAAATGCTTGAGACTTCAACCCAAAAGTTATTTTTGTGTCTTGGATCTCTTGCCATATTAACCTTCAAATATTCTCTTGAAGATTGTTTCTGGAAAACTCTGAGAGTCCTGAATAAATAAAAAGACTGAAATGACATTTTTATATTCATTTGTTTATCAAATTGTGTAAATAACTTTCCCCTCCCCCTTTGTGAATAATTTTAAAACATTTTTTTATTCCTAAAGCTTTGATGTTTTCTATTCAAATAGATTTTCTAAATGTAATTCTATGTTTTCAGTGATACCAATTTAAAACCTAACATGTTTATGTGTTGAACATTTTGAACAAAGGGGCTATGCCACTATTATAATGACTTATTAGTAAATATGTAATTCTTTCCATATTTCTTAACAATAATCGCTGGGACCCTTAGAAATATATATGAGTATAAAATAAATGTACCATGAGTAATATGCAATGTTAATCAGGATCAGTTCTTGTCAGGGTGTTTGGGTATTAAGGGATTTATTCAGACCCCACCCTTTCCCAACCCTCTTTATCATCAGATCTAGGTATCATCCTATAGGTGAACATTTAAACTTTGAAAAAAAACAATTTTCAAGGCTCCAGTATACTTCATATATTCCAAAAGATGACTGAGCAAGAGGTTACTTATACAACTGTGAGATTTCATAAACCGTCAGTGTTCCAGAGTGAAGTGACGTCTGAGGAAACTCAAAGTGCTAAAGAAATTGGTCACAGAGGTAAGTGTTTTAAGTATCTAAAATTTCATGTTTTATGCATTTTAAAATTTTAGAAATATCCTTCTAGCTTCTATAGAAACAATAATTTTCCATTTCATCTGAACTTGGTTTTGCAGAAGAATCTTGGCCAAAAACAGTATTAGTTGGAGAGTAATCAAGTACAATATTGTTCAAAACTAATTTTAAAAATACAGCAATCACATTTTAAATAAAAAGAAAAAAGTATTATGACCCTATTTCTATTCTTTAGTCTTTAGGTAGTTGTAAAATAAATCAGAGGGGGAGAGTAGAACAATAGAAATCTATAAAAAAATTAGTTGAGAAGCAAGAAATGAGAAATTATTAGGTTTTTTATTATTATTTTTTCATCTAGTCAAAAAAATACCAGAACTTTAAAATGAAGACAAACGAGTCTGTGAAAACAGATGATCTAGAGAAACAAATTCTATGGAAATGAAGCTTATGCATTAGAAACAATGCTTTCATTCTCAGGAAAGTGTTTTGATGTCATAAATATCCCCAACATCTAATGCAACAGGCAACAAAAGTTGTCTGTCAGAAGGAACAGTCTCCTACACAAATAAAAGTACAGATGAAGGAGAAGTGATGAAAGGAATAGTGGGTATGGGAATGAGTAAAGCCCAGTGTAAATTTCCCAAAACCTCAAAAAATAATTTGGTATATTAACAAAAGCAGCAAGCATTACTTTTTTTTTTCCTTTTTAATTTTATTTTACTCTATACACACAATCACCGTTGTGCTCAAAACTGATATCCATTTCTTCTTTGACCTAGTTAATCAGAGGCATGAGTTTCAGATTCCAAATGCCTCAGATACACCCAAATACTTAGTATTATATAGAGGAATATCAACATTGCAGTGTAAAGAGAGAGTGGACTTATCGACTTTCAAAGATGGGGATTTGTAGAGATTAGGTCGAGAATATCTCTGGTTTCCTACCAGTTTTAAAGAACATCCATCCCTCTTTTTACCTATCCAATCTTTCTTTGTGGACTGAATGCTATAGTTTGTTATCTTGTACTTGGATTGTATCTATGCCTCCAGTGCTTTGTGTAGAATGCCTTTATCTTCTTTTAGTACTGGGTAAGGGCACATGCCTGATAACCAGCCCCTTCTAGGCTAAGTCAGGAGGATTCACAATACAAGGCCAAGCCTACAGTAAGTTCAAATTTTTTGAAACTTCACTCATGTAGAACTTCTACAGTGAGTGCATTTTAAGTAGAAATTTACAATTTTGACAGCACATATTCAGTTTGTTTTTATCATTCACTTGTGCATAATTTTTCCTTGTTTCTATGCTATACAAAATTGTAATTAGTATTGAGACCTACTCTTTTAGTGTTAAGTACCAATGAAAATAATGATGTGTTGTCTGTCAACATGAAGTTTTTTTCTCAAATCTTAAATTTTAATATATATACTTTATGAACATTTACGCTGATATACCTGTGACTACTTTAGTTTTTCAGTATAGTCATGAAACACATGAACTGCAAAAAACTCGAAACTCTCACCATAACTGCAGCACCATGGTAAATGACATCAACTTAAAGGAAAAAATGCTGAGAAAAATATCTATAAAGAATACTCACTCCAGTGCTCTTCTGGACTTAATCAACAGAGAACAAAACAGATGGTACAACAAAACTAGACTGTTTTAACTTCCCTCAACACCTGGTATGTAACAGGGAGGATATGATGATTTTATTTATCATCTATTGTTTCTTTTATAAAAGCTTTGAAGGCCAAACTTCAGCTTAAGATTATGGTGATCTCTGGGTTAATCATTTGAGGGTTCCTTATTTACGCAAGGTCTTGGAAACACAGAAATGCCTGTCTGGGTTAGGAGAATATTATAGTTTCTATGTTTCACTGTTTGCCTATGGGTGTCTGTATCTGTATGGTTCAGCTACTGGGTGGAGCCTCCAAACTCTTGTCTGAGCACCACTAGTTGGGTTAGTGATTGTAACAGCTAGATAGAAACTCTAAACTCTTGTCTGGAAGGATGATTAACTATTACAAATAGGGTTAGGTGTTGTTGCTTTTTCCATGTGGTAGGTATCAAGTTCAGCCAATTATCAATTGGCTGTTCCCTCCTAGGAAGTCTATGCTCCATCCCCAATCTCTGCATGTCTTGTAGACAAAATTAGTTTGGGGATGAAAATGTTGTGGGTGGGTTGGTGAATGTTTGGATTCCCCAGGGTTCCTACTATTCCAAAGTAAGCAGCCATCTCAGGCTCCATATCCCCAATACTGTGAGTCACAGCTAAGGACACCCTTATTGATTCATGTGCACCTACCATATCTCAATTCTCCAGGATATTCTGGGAATGCCCCTACACTTCCCTGTTGTAGATGGCCTCTAATTCTCATTGTAATTACGCCATCCATACTACCCATTCCCACACCAAACACTAAATTTTCCACTCCCCTTCTTATATCCTTTACGACCCAGTTCCAATTCTCCATTTGTTTTCCATGACCTTCATTTCCTATTTCAAGTGGGACTGAAAAGTTCTTGATTTGTTCCCCTCTTTTTGTCCGCCTACTATGTGCCTTGTGTGGTATAACGCTTGGGCACCCTGTATTTATGGCTAACCAACTTTGTGTAGAAGTGAATGCATACCATTTCTTTTTGAATCAATTTACCTTAGTCAAGTTGATAAAGTTCCATCCATTTTGCCTGAAGAAGTCGCGGTATCTTTGTTTTCATAGTTAATTGCCATTCCATTACACAGATGTACCCTTATTATTTTATACATACTTCAGTTGGGGACATCCATCTCTGGCTCTTATAGAATAGGGTTTCTATGAACATAGTTAAACAGTGTCTTTTTTGGTATGGTGCAGCATATTTTGTGTATATGCCCAGGAGTGGTATAGCTGGGTCTTAGGATAGAACTATTGCCAGTTTTCTGAGAAAACATTAAATTGATTACCAAAGTGGTTGTACAAATATGCACCCCCACCAGCAATGGAGAAGTTTTCACCATGCTTCACATCTTTGCGAACATGTGCTATCACTTGAATTTTTTGATGTTAGCCATTCTGCTTGGGGTAAGATGGGATCTCAGAGTTGTTTTGATTTTTGCTTCCCCATGGATAAGGAATTTCAACATTTATATAAGTACTTCTTGACTATTTGAGATTCATTTGTTGAGAATTCTCTGTTTACCTTAGACATAGAAAATAAAATAGAAGAAATTAATACCTCACTAAAATAAAATGCTTAATCTAAAAATTCCTTACACAACACATCTGGGTAATCTGTGATACCATGTAAGCAAAGGGTGTTGGGTGTACTTGGAAGAGAATGGGGGACAAGAGACACGAAGAAGGAAGCCAAGACAAGAGTCTGATCACGGTGCCAATTTTATTTTTCCCCAAGGCTTAGTTTATACCATAACATGGATAAAAAGGGAGGTGTGAAAAGTGAAACTTTTACACAGGCCAAGGACACAGTATTCGTGTGGTCAGGTAATCAGCTGATGTTGACAGGATGTTAGAAAAGTGACAGGTTCGTCACATTATTTGTCTGCAGGAGAACTTTATCATATTGTTATTTATCTTGACCACCAGATTTGTATTAGTCTTCTGCAGCTGGCTGGGGACTTTCTATGAACCCAGTCATACTTAATTCTAACCATAATAATAACATCAACAACATCTCCCCCTTCCTTATAGTCAAATGAAAAGGTGACCAAATGGCCATGCTGTCCTGAAATGAGCCCCTCAGGAACTGTGTCTGTCTTAGGTTGGAGTGATATTTGTCACATGGCCAAGAGAATCTTGTGGCCAGGGTCTGCCACGGGATGAGGTAGCAGGTAATGGTGGCCCTCCTGTCTTAGGCCCTTTATTGTGAATACATGAAGAGTCCTAACCTTAGAATACAGAAACAAGTGCCAAAGAGTCCCAGTTCCAAGTCCAGAATATTTCAGTTAAATCAAAAAATAAAACTTTTCCAATGTAAAGAAACAGTCGCCTATATAAAGAGAAGCCTATAAACATAGAAGATGCTTTTAGAACAGAAATTAGACTGACATTAAAAAGAAAACACTTCCATAGCATATTGATCAAAACACCATATCTACAGAGAAAGAAACAGTACTAAATACTCTAAGCAAAAATAGGCAGGTAACAGTCAAAGGCAGAATAATAAGAACTGCTTCTGACTTCAGAAATGATATGTTGAAATCTCTAAAACACCACAGATATAATGCTAGAATACAATAAATAGCCAGTAAAATTCTGAAACACCATAGATGGAGAAAACAAGATATTTCAAGATAAAACTGAGAAAATACTAAAAGGAAAACTCCAATCCTAGAGGGTATATACATTCAAGAAAACACAGGAAATAATTAAACCCATACCAGCAAAATCAAGGAAAGCACATAGAACACACAGACACACACACAGACACACACACACACACACACACACACACACACAAACTGAATCAACATAAGTATTTTTAAACGTACCCATATTTAAAAATAAAATCAGTTTCTTAATTAAATATTATTTCATTTCAATGTCACCTTAAGACACCCCTAAATGATGTAAGTATCTCTCTTAATCATTTCTGTCCCTTCTGCATCTGAAGTGGAAGTCCTTTTGTGTTCATAGACTTCATGCATTGTTTCATAGCACTTTTTTTTTTTAGTCATTTCTTAATTAGATCATTTACTTTCCATATGGACACCTCAATATGGTTCTCTACTATTTCAAAATGGAATTTGAATAATGTCATAGATCATCAAATCAATTATTGATCTATAGGTTTTTTTGAGGGTTATAGAAGGTGATATCCTACTTTCTAAATGGACATGAGTAAAAAACTCACAGGTGGTAGCTTACTTACTTCAGATTCAAAGTGAATGGTTTCCTCTAAGGTGAAAAACAAGATGGATTTCTCATTTCTGGTGATTTATATTCAATTGTTTGACACTAGAGTTTAGCTATAACAAGTAGGCGAAAAAAAAATATTATGACTCTGTTGGAAAATGAAATTAATATATTTCTACTTACATTTGACATTTAAATTGAAAATCAATGGAAGCCTCATTAAATTATTAGGCTAACGCATGAGTTTAGTTGAGCATTTAGAAAAGAAGAGCAGTATAAAGAGCATGTTATAATCTATATGGACAATCAGGCAATGAAATTAGGATATTATTAAAAAAACAAGTATATTCATAATATCCTCAAAAATCAGAAAACACCAATAAATTTAACAAAAGACATGCTGGATTTATACAACAATGTAAAATGTAGATAATTGGAAGAAAATTCCTATGCCTACACTATATGTCTTTATATTAGTAATAGGTACTTCTCACTAAATTAATACAGAGAAATAATATAATCATAACATCATGTTTTGTATAAATTGACAAAAAATGATCAACTGATGTTATGTGTTAGGTTCTTGCATCTTCTGTGTTCTGTTTTTGAATGGTTAGGGAAAAGAGTGGAAAGTCCAGCATGGGAATTTTATTATAGTGGCCTACAGTCAACTCCCTGTATTTTCAGTCACATCCCTTTGGATAGAATTCATTCGTTCAGCCACATCCAACTAGCTTCAAGGTAGAAGAAAACAAGTTTGCTGAACAAGTAGCCAGTCTCTATTATGCAGGACCAGCATAAGGAGAAGAGTTAGAGAATACAAGCACAGATTAAGGGAGCATATAATTTGTAGTCAGTCTGAGAAAGGACTTGGTACTTTTCTTTCATTGTTCATTGGTAAAGTATTACCAGACTGGATTACTTTAAGCCTTTGTTCTGCTATTGAATGAGTTGAGTCCATCAATAGTAACTCCTGGGGATAGAAAAAAAAAGATGAGGAGTGAAATTAGCAACACATTGCTTCTTCCTATAAGTACAGCCCTCCTGCCCTTGTTGCCATTCAAATGTTTGGGACATACATGTGGGGAAAAAAAACACTATTTTTCCACTGTCCTTTTCCTTTGGTACCTTTGTTTGTTGTTTCACAGTCAATAGTCATTTCCTGATGGGGTCCTCCCTCCCCCAGTTTCTTTCCCCATCCCTCCTCACGCCTCCAGTACACCACCTTCTCCTGCCAGGCCAGCCCTACTCCTTGGGTCTCAAGTCTCTTGATGGTTGGGTGCACTTTCCCAACTGAGGCCAGACCAGGCAGTGCTCTGATGTATAGGTGTCTGAGGCTTGTACGAGGTCCCGTATGCTGTGAGGTTGATAGATCTCTATGTGGCAGATCTCAGGGGTTCTGGTTAATTGAGACCCTGGACTGCTATGGGGTTTCGTTCCTCCTCAGCTTTTTCCAGATATTCCCTAATTCAACCACAGGGGTCCCAAAATTCTAGTAAATGATTGGGGTACTTACCTGCACCTGTCTCTGCCAGCTTATATTTGGGCCTATTTGAGGACAGCCATGCTAGACAACTGTCTGTATGCAAACTGCAGCATCAGTGATAGTGTCAGGCCTTGGGGCCTCTCCACGACGTGGATCCATATTTGGGACTATCACTTCACTGCCTTTCTCTCAGTCTCTTCTCCATTTTTGTTTCTAAAGTTCATTTAGAGAGAAAAAATTCTGGGTCAGAGTTCAGGATTTTTGGATGTGAACCCCATCCCTCTATTGATGTCCTGTTTATTTCTACTGGACATGGACTCTCAGTTCCCTTTCCACTGTTGGTCATTTTATCTAAGGTCCATCCTTTTGAGGCCTCAGAGTCCCCAACATTTCAGGTCTCTAGTACTTTAAAGAGGGATCTCCCTAGAGTTTGTACACCCCCATTCATTCTGCTACCCCTGAGGGTTTTTTGCTCATTCCCCCCATATCTAACTATCGTATCCTCTCGTATCGTAATATCGTATCGTAATATCGTATCGTATTCTGTATCCTCTCCTCCCTAGTCTCACAGAAGTCACTTCCTACTTCTGCCTTCAGGATTACTTTCTAACCACTCCCAAGTGGAACTGACCAACTTCACTTGGCCCCATTTGTCAACCTTCTGAAGACTGTGGATTGTATCTTGTATTATTCTGTTTTTTTAATCAAATAGCCTTTTATTGTGACACATACAATGTGATCTGTATTTTTTAATGGGTTTTAGGCAGGAAGTTTGTGAGTTCAAGCCTAGGCATGTATACATAATGAGACTTGGTCTACGAATCAAAGTCACAAATCATGTCATGAACCCAGTATCACAGAACAACTGAAGTTTCTATTTTGAATAACATATTGAAATGACATAGTTTTCATATGAATGCACTACAAGTTGGAAGTCTGTTTAGAAAATTAACATGGTGGGACTAAGCAGTGGGAGGAAAGGACAGCAGAGGATAACAAAGGAATGCTGGGAAATTTTCTCTTGCTCTTCTCTCATCAGACAGACAGAAATTTCATCATGAGGTTTGTTGTTTCCTTTACAGAAGTTCTTTCAGGACCACATTATTTGAGACAGTTACTGGATTGGATTGTCATATAATAATAAAAAAAAAGAATGGTCATGGATTGACAACAGCCCATTTAATTGGTGAGTTTCTGAACCCTTCAGACTCTAACAGTGGTATGGGAATTGGGAGAATATTTATAAATGCTTTTCTCTTTTCATACGGCTCCCCTCATTTTCTATGGAGGTCATGGGAAAGGCAAGCTATAAGGGAATCTATAGTCAGTGTGTTTGACAGAGTGGTTTTATTCAGGTACGACCAATGATGTAATATATCTCAGGATTGTGTCTTCTACGATGCACAATGCAATATGATCAATAACTTGAGATACTATGAAGTGACTGGTATGAGAGATACATTGAGGTGTGAGTCTCTCACATTTTTTGACATTTTACTGTTGTTTGCTTATAATTTTGGTTCTTTATAAATATAAGAAACATTTCCTTATATATTACATGGATACCTACCTTCCATTGAAGGTGTATATATGAAGGTTTTATATAATCTGGTAGAACACAATTTACTGCTTAATTTGTTAATATTATATATTATTCTTGAGTATTTTACATACAACAAATAAGTTATCAATGTATCAACCTCTATTCAAACTAAAAACTCTACCATGTGTCTCACTATCCCATGCCTTCATTATTAACTGTACATAGGTGCATGATTTTAGCTCAGCTACTAAAACCATGAATGTCATCAGGGCTACAAACTTAATAAATAATTAAATCTCCTTTTCTGAAACTGTCAACTAAGAATAGTAATATAATAATAAATAATCTTTTGCAGAGAAATTTTGTTTTTTTTTTCAGAAGCTGCATTTCAGAAACTTTTTTCTCTGGTTCTTACTTTCTTTCTATGTCTCCTTCCTACTGTTCCACAGTTCTTGGTGGTGGTGGCAGAGGGAAAAGAATTGATGTAGATGTCTCTTAAAGGGATGATCACTTAGAACTTCTACAAAACTTTGATAATTCTGCCTCTCTGCATGTGCATTTAATGGCTGAACAGTCCAGGTAAATCAATGAAAATTGAAAATTCAACAGTGGGGTTGGGATTTTGGCTCAGTGGTAGAGCGCTTGCTAAACTCAAGGCCCAGGTTCGGTTCCCAGCTCAAGAGAGAGGCACCTTTGTCTAGGCATTAAAAAATGGGGGAATGGGGATTGAGTTTAGCTCAGTGGTAGAAGCACCTAACAAGCGAGCTAAATTTGATCCCCAGCTCTAAAAAAAAAAAAAAAGAATATTCAACAATGAACACACATATATGGTCATGATCACCGCTCAAAGTTTGAAACCATACAACATTTACATCAAATGGTTTTGGCTCAATGAGAGAATCAGCATGAAAGAATGCAAGCAATTCTTCTTACCTCCTTGTACAGAGCTCAAGTAGAAATTCGAGCAGGACTTACATAAAATAAGACCCAATAAAACATAAAGAAGAGTAAGTAGAAAGGAGATTCAAACACATGGGCACTGTGGAAATTTTTCTTAACAGAACACAAATGTCTCTCAAAGATCAACAATCAACAAATAGGACTTCTTAAAAGTACGAAGTTTCTTTAAGGGCAGAGTAACCTCCAAGCTGACTTGTGATCAGTGGACCACTCTGGAATTTCCAAGGGGGACAGTTGGGAGTCCGGGGGAGGTCTGTTATGAGTCTCAGGTAGCCTTGTTTGACAGTTTGGTTTGCAGTTGCTCTGGGAACTAACTACTCCTTGGAATGGAAAGGTCTTTGTGATTGGAGGTTGGTGGTGGACCTTTCCCACTGGCCTTAGATTAAGCCCCAACTCAGGCTCTCTCATTCTCAGTCAACAATGATGAAAAAAGAGTCAGAGATCTGAAGAGTTCTTTGATATCAAATATGTACTTGTATAGTTTTGAGTTGCATAGCTGATTTCCTGTCTTCTTTTAGTCTATTATTTCCTCCATATGGAATTTTGAAATGTTATTATATATCCTAAGATTGCAGCTATTTCTTCAGCCATTTGTTTTTTATTTTATAGGAGTATACATTTAAACGATTGAATCTCAGAAAAGACTTTGAACTTTGGACATTTAACATTGTTGAGATTGCTACATACAGTAGGGACTATTGACATTTGAATAATGCATTTTGCATTATTTTTAGGTTTCTCATAGTTTTGTATAATCCTAATGAAGTTGTGGAATGAAATATGGTGGTTTGACTGTGCTTGTCCCAGTTAGTGGTAGTGTAAGAAATTTTGGCTGTCTTGGTGTCTTAGTGTTGGTGTTGCTAGTGCCTGTGCTGGGGAAAGCATGTTCCTGTTGGCAGATGTTGAGACACTTCTCCTAGTTATGTGGAAGCCAATCTTCTCCTGTCTGTCTAGGCATATAGATGTAAAATCACATCTCCTTCTCTAATCATCCTTCTGTGTGGATGCTGCTATGCTCGTGCTTTGGTAATTGACTGAATCCCTGAAACTTAAGCAAGTTCCAAGTAAGTGTCCCTTAAAAGAGGTTCATTTTTCATGGTGTGTCTACACACAAATGGAACCCCAAGTATGACACCCAGCTCAAGGCAAAAATTCCATAACATAATGTTGCCACATGACTGTTTCTGAAGTATTAAAAAGATTTTGGCATAGGGCCCATGATCTCTGCAATCATGGGTTTTTTATTTGATTAGAATTTAAAACATTACATTCCTCAAGTAACTGTTTTAAATCCAGTACAAAAGCAGTTAGTTATCCAGTAACAATGATACCACTGGGCATATCTTGCTTAGCATGTATGTTGCTTGTTGTGGTAGGAGTAAAGCCATTGATATCTTTTCTCTTCCAATCAGACTGCAATGCATATTTGACCCTTTGATATGTAGTCAAAGGAAAATGTTTCCTGATTGATTTGACATTAAATCTTTATGTCTTTGTGTCACAGTGTGTTGTAGCTTCAGCAATAAGGTGTTACCATGTATTCGTGGTAAAAAATCAAGTGTAGAGGCAATAGCTCTGTGTTGGCGACCTCTTTCTCTTCATAAACAATATTTTCCGGGATGTATCCCCTGATGTGCACTTCAATATTCATTTAGTATCTTATAATTCTGCTGTTCAATTCTTCATGTATATTAGGGTTTTGAATGCAGAGTTTCTCTGTATAGTTCAGACTCTGCTGGACCTTCGTAAGTATACAAGGCTAACCTCACATTCAGAGATTTACCATACTTTGCCAACAAATGCTGGGATTAAATATGTTTATCACCATCACACACAGCTCTACACTGATCATTTAATAACATTTTTTTCATAGAATATATTTTGTTCAGGTTTTCCAACCCCACAATTCTGAGATCCTCCCCAACTTTTTTATTAGATGTTTTATTTATTCACCTTTGAAATGTTATCCCTTCCTGGTTTCTCCTCTTGAAGCCCCCCTTAATCCATCCTCCTTTCCCTGCTTGGATTGGCAGCTACACTCCACTAACCCTTTGGAAATCTCACCTCTACTTAACCATAGCCATGTAGAAATCTGCAACATTATCTTTCACAATTATATTCATTAAATTTTAAATTATTGGTTAACATTTGATGAGGTTCTAGATCCAAAAAGCCAATTTTGACCTGGTTTCTAATCCTAGTCATTCAGAATTCCAAAATCTTATCACCTGGTTTTACTCAAATGCTGAGTTTGTAGGTATGTATCAATCTTCTTTGTTCTATTTACTATTAAACTTTTAAAATTATTTTTCACAGCAAGACTTTATGGTACCAAATATACCAAGCAGCTGAGATTGCAGTTGAATTGAATGCAGGGAAGTCACCAGGCACCATGTTTCAAAGAAGACCTGTTAGTTCTGAGTTGGGGAAGTCAAAAATGAAAACAACAAAATTGTATTCACAAACCATTGTTTGTTTGTTTGTTTTGGGGGGTTGTTTTTTGTTTTTTTAGCTATTCAAAGTAGATTTTATTGACACTTCGTTTCAAAATTTTAAAAAGGAGAAAATCTAAAGAATCATTAAAAACAATAAGTTTCTTAAAAAGCCTGCCAAATTAATTGCAACTATAATCAGAGTATGGGGGATCTGAGCTGGTCTGTTTTTTTGTTTTTTTTTGTTTTTTTGTGTGTGTGGTGTGTGTGTGTGTTGTTTTTTTTTTGTTTTATCTTTATTAACTTGAGTATTTCTTATTTTCTCTATTGTATAGCATCTGAGGGCTAAAAACCGATGGACAGGTTTGGTGTCAATAGTTCTAAACCATTCACGTTATTGTCCAAAGACCCTATTTTAGGAATTTAGGGAAAATAAAAATATTTTAGTCATACACATGTAATTTATTCCATATACACTACATTTTTGTCAAAAAATTTGTTTCAAAAATCATGGCCTTCAATAATATAAATTTCAAATTTTAATAACTGACAACTATTTTCTTTGTTTTATAGTGATTCTGTGGCAATGAAATCATTACAAAAAACAGGATATTGTATGTATTTCAGTATGACAGGTCTACATTATGATGACTGTGGTAAAAGGCATCTCTGTATCTGTGAAAAGGGAATGGACAAAATCCCTGTCCCATCGTGCTGTGTGAAGGAAAGGTCACAGTCTGCTGCGTGAATAGAGAGATGAGGTGCACAGGGAAGAAATCTGCTGAAAATCGGATCAACAGCAGACACAGAAATCCATCCTGGCACATATAGCAGCTTGCATATGGAGAATGGACATCCTTTGCTCTAAAACCCAAATGATTCCCTCACATTGTCTCATGAATGACACAGAGGAACACATGGAGAACTTGATAAAGAAAGAATGTATCAAATGATCATTAGGATATTTCCATAGCCCATGGCTTGATAGCACAATTATTATCTAATTTGCAGTTGTGGTTTTTCATGTGTTGGTTAGTTATTGTTTGGTATATTTTTTGGTGTAGAAAAAGTTAGCATTTTTAAAAACCTTTTGAGATGAGGAACTGTGAAAGGGAGGTCTGATGGGGTAAGGTCTGGACTGTTAATAAATAAAATAATTTTGAAAACCTTATGTTTGCTGTAAAACATAATTTCAGATTTCATGTCTAGTTGCTATGACTAGTTCAAGACACACAGAGGACCTTCTCCAGTCCACATGTGTTCTTAATTTCTGTTTTTCTCCTTATGGTTCATTTGTTGAGAAGCTGTAAACACATAGGAACAATAAAATTTATTGAAGCCATTAGATATGGAAGCTCAGACTTATAAACATAGTATATACATGAATGTGAGGGGAGCCTAGGCTACATGTAAATTCGAACATCATTTGTTCTAGAATGAGACTTTGTTTCATGAAGCCTAATGATGACCGTAATAATATTATAAATTGTTTATGGTCAGTTTTTCTAGGGATAAGCATTTTTCCAGAGTATAGGACTATAATGATAATAACATGTCTATTATTGATCTGTTTGTATGTTCTAATCCATTATTTACATTCCTATCTGTCCGTTTTCTGGATGATGTTAGTATGTTCTAAGTGCCAGTGTCCTGCCATACATTTACTTGTAATGTCCTTCATGACCTTCAGTTTCAAAATGGTTACTGATTTGCAATTTCTTTATGGTTTTTATCGTGACTCTTAAAAATATCAGCTCTTCAAGTTAGAGTATCTACAGTAATTCATTAGAAATAGTAGTTGTGTAAAATACGCACGTCTCTTCAACCACAGCTGTCCTAAAATAGTTTTTGTCAATTTGACAAAATTGAATTATATCACAGGGAGGGAACCTCAATTCTGAAGCGCCTTAATAAGATCCATCTGTAGGGTAAGCCTGTATATATTTTTCTTAATTAGGGATATTTGTGTGTAAGGCCAGTCAGACTGTGGGTACACTATTTGTTTGTGGTCTAGAGATACTAATAAAAGAAGACTGAGCAATGGGAGTCAATGATCAGCATGCTTTCGTCCCACATCAACTTCTGCCTAATGCTTCCTGTTATGTTTGAGTTTCTGTCCAGCTTTCCTTCAGCAACAAAGTATAATGTGGAAATGTAAACAAAATGATCCCTCTCCTCTCCAAATTACATTCACCATGGTACTACTTCAAAAGAGAAATCCAGACTAAGAGAGCCATCATTTCCTACAAGAAACTTATTTCCTAAAGTTCGTTTTGATCTAATGACCTCCCCGTCAGTCCCCAGGCAGGTAGGCGTATGCTGTCCTCTAATATAAATTAGTATGGCCTAGTTCAGAGTGTAATATGCCCTGCACAAACTTGTATTTGACATTATTTTCTCTGTATATTTTTATTATTAATGATTTTCAGTTACCATATACTTTTTTCAAAAAGCAGTGCTGCAATCTTTTTATTAAACAGCACATTACTGTTACACGAAGAACCATGATATTCCTCCTTTCACATGTGAACATATCATATGTTTCTAAGTTTTAACAAATTTGAATAAGTTGTCATGTCAATTTATGTGTTTCACTGTTTGAAATACATTTTATACTTTTATTTTTATCTGTCAATCATCTATCCATTTATATCTATTTTCTTAAACATTCAGAGCTATAATATTTGTTTTCCTGTGTTAAGCGAAGATTTGTTCCACAAGCAATTTATATCACATTACTGCTCATTTTCACCAATATTTGATGACATCAATGCTTTGAATTTATACCATCTGGATAAATTAACAAGTTATTATTTCTCTGAGATCTAGTGATACTACCCATTTTTTTCTTGTACTTATAGGTCACTCAGCTGGTTCCTTTCTCAAATATCTCTTCATATAAGCTAATTTCTTATTAGATTTTCCATATTCAAAGAGTAAGAAAATATATACAAAATGTACATACTTACGTAATTTATACATACATACATACATACATACATACATACATACATACACATAAAGAGAGAGACACACACTCAAATAATTTGTATTAAAAAACTATTGATAATATGCCAGAACAAGTTCCTGATTTCTCCTTCAGCATTTTCTGGAATACATCACTTAATAACAGATAATTTAACATTCCATTGAACACTGACTTAGCAGGGTTTGTGCTTTCAACTTGTCTTTGAATAAATTCAACTGCAGAGGTTTTACCTGTTAATTTTTCCAGAAATTATAAAGTTTTAACATACCCATTTACATCAGAAAATATCTTTTTCTAATTTTTTATTTATAAATTTGTTGATGTTTGTCTGATCAAAGCATTGTGTGTATGAGTACCAGCAGTGACCAGAATAGGTCACTGGATCAAGGCATATTGTAGTTTTATGAGGTTTTGAACAAACTGAGTGCTGGGAAATAAACTCATTTCCTCTGTAAGAGCAGCACAGAAATTCTTCCCTTTTAAATATTATAGAAGAAATTTATGCAACAGGTTCTGTGTGTTGCTCATTGTGCAGGGCACTTAAACTGACTTTACTTTTCAAAGAAGTTTTATTTTAAATATATTTGTATTGAAATCAAATTTGGTAATAGTATACATTCATATTATGTTTTTCCATCCACACTTCTCAGTTTCTTCTTACTTTTCTCACTCTCAAAGTAATATCTTTCTTCTCTCTGTTTTGCATACAAATTCATATACCTGAGTATAACAATAATATAAAATTACTTAAAGTAAAAAATTCCAAGTTGGACAAAACAAAGAAGGAAGAAAAAAGGAGCTCTCTGGTTGAATTTTTGGGGTTGGTAATGTATATTGTCATATCATCTGCAAATAGTGATATCTGGACTTTCTTCTTCCCAATATTCATCTCTTTGATCTCCTTTTGTTTTCTAATTGTCCCGGCCATCATTTCAGGTACTATATTGCATAGGCTGGGAGTGAGATGGCCACTTTATTTTATCGCAAAGGGAGATTGCTTAATTTGGATACTATTTCTGTGCCGTTTATTTAGTTTGTCTAGGGGCTTATCTATTTTGTTTATTTTCTTGAAGAACCATTTTTTGATTTTGTACAATCTTTTATACTTCACTTTCTTTCTCTTTGTTTAATTTCAGTCACGATGTTTACTATTTCCTGCAGTCTACTCTTCAAGTGGATCAAGGACCTCAACATAAACCCATATACACTGAATACAAAATAAGAGAAAGTGCGGAAGATCCTCGAACTCATAGGCATATGTGTGTCTGTGTCTGTGTGTGTGTGTGTGTGTATGTGCGTGTGTGTGTGTTTGTGCCTCCCTAAACAAAAACAAATCTTCAGTGGCTAAGGTTCTAAGATCAGGAATTATTAATAAATGGAATCTCATGAAACTAGAATGATTCTTTAAGGTAAAGGACACAGTCCATGGGACAAATCAGCAATCTATAGATTGGGAAAAATTTTCACTGAACACCACATCAGATAGAAGGCTAATATTCAAATTATATTAAGAACTTAAGAAGATAACCACAAAAAAAGAAGAAACAACCCAATCAAAACATAGGATAAAGACCTAAAGAGAGAATTCACAACAGAGGTAACTGGAAAGGATGAGAAGCACTTAGAGAAATATTCAAAGTTCTTAGTGATCAAGGAAATGCAAATCAAATCAACCTTTAAACTCCACCTTACACCATTCAGAATGGGTAAGATCAAAAACCCAAGTGATAGCACATGTCAATATGAGGTGTGGAGAAAGAGGAACACTTCTCCATTGCTGGTAGGATTGCAAACTGGTACAGTAACTCTGGAAATCAATCTGGTGGTTCCTCAGAAGACTGGAAATAGATCAACCTGAAGAACCAGCTATACCAGTCTTGGGCAAATACCCATAAGATGCCCCACCACCCCAAAAGAGCATGTGATTTATTATGTTTGTAGAAGCTTTATTTGTGATAGCCAGAAGCTGGAAACCACCCAGATATTCCACAACATAGGAAAAATTGCAAAAAGTGTTGTTCATTAATTCAATGGAATACTACTCAACTATTAAGGAATTTTGCCATCACATAGTTAGATCTAGAAAATATCATCCTGAATAAGGTAACTGAGATGCAAAGAAAATGCATGGTGTTACTCTAGCCAAGAAAGGGTGTGGAAATGGGAATATGGTCAGGTATTTGGGAGAATAGGCCTGAAGCCCCAAGGGCCAGCAGGAAGAATAGAATTGGGCAACCTTGAGATGTAGGCGTCGAGAGGTGGGGGATGTGGAATGTACCAGAGACCTGGGGGGCGAGAGACTCTCAGGAATCAAAGGGAGGGACCTTAGATGAAATATCCTACAGTGGGTTTAGGGAATTTGTAGGGTTCACATGCAGTAGAAAGACAGGTAATCAAGTGGAGGAGTGAAGTTGCCATCCCACACTCAATAACACTGACCCAGAATTTTTCTTCTCTAAAATAACTGCAGGAAGAAAAATGGAAAAGAGCTCAAGGGAAAGGCTAACCAGTGACAGGTCCAAATTGAGATCAATCTCAAGTGGAACATCCAAGGCCTGACACTATTATTGATCCTATGGTATGCTTACAAACAGGAGCCCAGGCATGGCTGCCTTCTGAAAGGTTCAACAAGCAGCTGAAAGAGTCAGATGCAGATACCAATGGAAAGAAGTCAGGAACCACAGTGGCTGAATTAGGGAAAACCTGGAAGAAACTGAGATGTAGGGCTACCCTATAGGAAGTCCCACCAGTGTGAATTATTTGACTCCCAAGAACTCTCAATGAGCCCACATCCAGGGAGTACACAAGAGCTGATATGAGTTCCCTTACACAGATATAGCCTGGAGTTAGGTCAGTGAGAAGATTCACCTAATGCTCAAGAGAATTGAGGCCCCAGGTAGTGGGGAGGTCTAGTGGGATAGAAGATGCTGGGTTGGGACATCTGCTTAGAGACCAGGGGTGGGGAGGTATGAGATGAGGATTGTCTATAGGGCCAGAAGAGGGACAAAGACTAGACAAAAAAAAGATTAAACAACAACAGCAATAACAACAACAATAACAATAATAATAGTAATAACAATAATAAACCCAAATGGTTCCTGTCTCAGAGATGCCAGAACATCTTGTTGTAGTAGATTTTATGTATCCATCCATGTATCTGTCTTCATTTGCTCACTGCCCCAGTTAGGTCAACCCTGTATCCATGCAGAGCATAGGTATAGAATTATAATCTAATTGTGTATGCTGTGGTTACTTGGTAGGGACAGCAAATGAAAACAATAATGAGTTGCATTTATCAAGGCCAATAATTTCCATGCCAGGGCTAAGGTTCCATGAAAATTTTCCTGTAGAAGACTAAGTGTTGACATAATGAATCTTGTTCAGTCTCAGCACTAACAGTTACAGGTTAATAGATGTACCTTTTGGTGCTTGAAAATGACTGTTCAAGAAGCTACAAGCCATCAATAAAAAAGAACCATAGCCAGATGTTGGTCAGAAATGTCACAGAGATCTGCAAAGCAACATGGGATATTGTTTTTCGTTTTGGTTTCTCGCCAGTTAAATGTTATAAGGGCCTATTGTGAAAAACTTGTTTACTGAATATAGAGTATATCAATTTGGTCTATTTGGATCACAGCTAGAAGCATTCTTGCTGCTGGCTTTTGTACAGGAGAATGAAAGTGACATATAGGCTAAGAGGATAAAAAAATCTATCAACATTCTTATGCAACTATGAGCTGTGATGGCTAGAATATAAGCCTCCCAGTCAAAATGACTTTTGGGAAAGTTATAAATATTTCTATCTGTTAATTTGGCTAAATTTGTCCTTTAATATTTTTGTGTGTTTTCTTAAAATGTTAGATTTCTTTTTTTGAAATATGTATTACTTTCTTACTGTTATTCAAATGAAAAGCATTCACCTTTGGATGAAGAAAAACAGTACTTATTTGCTTACTGTATGTGGCTTACATTTGGTTTGTTTATTTGTTACATTGTTGGTTTGTTTTGCTTTTGTGAGATCAGGATTCCATAGGCCAAACTAGTTTCAAACTCACTCTACAGAAAAGGATAGACTTGACATGTGATACCCCTTCAATGATTATCTGAGTACCAAGATTGCAAATGTGCATCTATGCTCCACCTGGAGATCAGATGTGTAGTTATTAGGTCTGATTTGGACTTGACCACTGCCATTACTTGAACTAAAGAACCTGTGCTAACCCACAGAAGATTCTTATGACATCTTTCACACTTACTTTACTTGAGGAGAGAGAGTAAGAATGCTCAAGAACATTCATAGGAATGGTGGGCCTTGAAGAATTCTTTTGTAGACTGAAATCCAATAATAAGCAATATCAGGGTTTAAATAAAAATTTTGAGAAATACTTATCTAAATTTTGTTCAGTGGTGCAGTATTTTCTGGATTGCACTGGAAATAATTTGTCATGGTCATTCATTTTCCTCATCAATTAAGAAAGTATGTAATATACATTTAATCAAATAGGAGCCACAAAAAAGAACGTTGAATTTCTAAAGTCTAAAGAATAATTCTCAACTTCTTATGGACAAACAAAAATCTATAAAGTACAGGATAGTTAAAATTATCTTGTACAGTAAAAGAATATCTGAAGGTATCACCTACCAGAATTCAAGCTTCAATATAGAGGAATAGAAATAAAAACTGCATAGTATTAGTATAGAAACACATAGAGTGATCAGGGGAATCGAATCAAAGACACAGAAGTAAATCCATAAACCTATAGAGCCTTGATATTTTGACAAAGAGGGCTAAATAATGAAATGAAAATGTTAGAGCATCTTCATCAAATTGTTCTGGGTTAATTGGATGTCTCCTGAAAAAAAAAAAAAGAAGAAGAAGAAAGCAAATAGATCCATGTTTATCACCCTGCACAAAATTAAGTCTAAGTAGATCATCATAAAACCAGATACACAAATTTTAAAAGAAGAAAAATTTGGCAATAGCCTTAAATTAAATAGTACAATAGACAACATGCCAAATAGATCAACCATAACTCAGGCACTAAGATTAACAAGGACACATTTTGAAATTGTATACTCTGTAAGGCAAACATTTTGTCAATAGGACAAAACATACATTACCACCTTGACAGATCACCTAAATGCTATTGAACGAAAAGAAGCAAATACACAGGAGAGGAAAAGACATCAAGAAATAATGAGACTCATACCTGAAATCAAGCAAGTAGAAACAAAAAGAAATATACAAAGAATCGACAAAAGAAGGAGCTGATTCTTTGAGAAAATTAACAAGATAGATAAACTTGAGCCAGATTATCCAGAGGGCACAGAGAGTGTATTCAAATAAAAAAAATCAAAAATGAAAAGGGAGACATACAATAGAATCTGAGGAAATTCATAAAATCATTAGATCCCAAACCAAAAGTCTATATTCAACAAAATTAGAAAATCTTGAGGAAATGGACAAATTTCTAGACTGATACCAGGTACTAAAGTTTAAAAGGGATCAGATAAACCATCTAAAGTGTCCCCTAACTCTTAAAGAAATATAAGCAGTTATTAAGAGTCTCCCAACCTAAAAAAGCACAGGACAAATGGGATTTGTGAAGAATTATATCTGACCTTCATAGTACACCTCATAATAACACTGTCAAAACTATTCATAAAAATAGAAAAAAAGGAGCACTACCCAATTCCTTCTATGAAGCCACAATTATGCTCATACATAAACAACACAAAGACCTCACAAAAAAAGAAAATGTCAGACCTATTTTCCTTATGAATATCGATGCAAAAATACTCAATAAAATTCTTGCAAACAGAACCCAGTTACACAGCAAAATGATCATACAACATGATCAAGGAGGCTTCATTCCAGGGATACAGGGATGGTTCAATCTATGGAAATCCATCAACATAATCCACAATGTAAACAAACTCAAAGGAAAAAATGCACCTCATCATCTCATTAGATGCTGAGAAATCACTTGACAAAATTCAATACCCCTTCATGTTCAAAGTCTTGGAAACATCAGGAATTCAAG
>NC_046159.1:17112080-17139107 GCF_011064425.1 Rattus rattus | reverse complement strand
TCTGTTCCAGATGCTTCCTAGTTTTTCTTCTATTAGTTTGAGTGTATCTGGTTTGATGTGGGGTCCTTGATCCATTGGACTTAGTTTGTACAGGGTGATAAGCATGGATCCATCTGCATTCTTCTACATGTTGACCTCCAGTTGAACCAGCACCATTTGCTGAAAATGCTATCTTTTTTCCATTTGATGGTTTTGGCTCCTTTGTCAAAAATCAAGTGCCCATAGGTGTGTGGGTTCATTTCTGGGTCTTCAATTCTGTTCCATTGGTCTATCTGTCTGTCTCTGTACCAATATCATGCAGTTTTTATCACTATTGCTCTGTAATACTGCTTGAGTTCAGGGATAGTGTTTCCCTCTGAAGTCCTTTTATTGTTGAGGATAGTTTTAGCTATCCTGGGTTTTATTTTATTCCAGAGGAATTTGCAAATTGTTCTGTCTAACTCTTTGAAGAATTGGATTGGTATTTTGATGGGGATTGCATTGAATCTGTAGATTGCTTTTGGTAAAATGGCCATTTTTACTATATTAATCCTGCCAATCCATGAGCATGGGAGATCTTTCCATCTTCTGAGGTCTTCTTCAATTTCTTTCTTCAGAGTCTTGAAGTTCTTATTGTACAAATCTTTTACTTGCTTGGTTAAAGTCACACCGAGGTACTTTATATTATTTGGGTCTATTATGAAGGGTGTCGTTTCCCTAATTTCTTTTTCGGCTTGTTTCTCTTTTGTGTAGAGGAAGGCGACTGATTTATTTGAGTTAATTTTATACCCAGCCACTTTGCTGAAGTTGTTTATCAGCTTTAGTAGTTCTCTGGTGGAACTTTTGGGATCACTTAAATATACTTAATTAGTTGTGTGAAGGCCAGTCAGATTGTGGGTGCCACCAATGTGTTTGTGATCTAGGAGATTCTAATATATAAGGCTGAGCAATGGGAAGTCAATGATCAGCACATTTCTTGACTCCCACATCAGCTTCTCCCTATTGGTTCCTCTCCAGTTTCAGTTTCTGTCCTGATTTCATTCAGTGACAAGACTACAATGTGGAAATGTAAAAAAAAATAGTCCTTCTCCCCTCCAAATTACTTTCACCATGGTGTTACTTCACAAGAGAAATACAGACTAAGAGAGCCATCAATTCCTACAAGAGAAACTATTTCCAAAAGTTCTTTTTGACACAGTGACCTCCCTGCCAGTCCTCAGGCAAGTAGGTATATGCTGTCTTGTAATATAAATTAGTATGGCCTAGTTCATAGTGTAATATACTCTACACAGATTAGTATTTGACACTACTTTCTCTGTATATTTTTTAATGATTTTCAGTTAACTTGTACTTTTTTTTATAAAGCAGTGGTTCAAACTTTTTGTTAATCAGCATTTTACTCTTACACATAGAACAATGATATTCTTAAATTCCCATGTGAGCATTTCATGTGTTTCTAAGTTTTAACAATTTTGATTAAAGTTATCATATCAATGTGTTTTACTGTGTGAAATACTTTTCATACTTTTATTTCTATCTATCTAGCAATCATTTATCTATCTATATCTATTTTGGTAAACATTTAGAGCTATGATATTTTTCCAATGTTAAATGAAGATTTGTTTCATAAGGAGCTTATATCACATTACCCCTCATTTTCACCAATATTTCATGATATCAATGCTTTGATTGAATTGACAAGTTACTATTTCTCTGAAATCTAATGATACCAACCAAATTTCCATGAACTTATAGGTCACTCAAGTAGGTTGTTTCCTTTCTCAAATGTCTGTTCATATTAGCTCATTTCCTATTAGAGTTTTCTGTCTTCAAAGTGTAAGAAAATATACATATAGTCATACATACATACATACATCATATACATACATACATACACACAGAGGGACACACTCAAATAATTTGGATTGAAAACCACTGAGAATATGCCAGAACAAGTTCCTGATGTCTCATTCAGCATTTTCTAGAATATATCACTTAATAACAAATAATTTAACATTCCGCTGAACATTGACTTAGCAGTTTTTTGTGCCTTCAATATGTCTTCGAGTACATTCAACTGCAGAGGTTTCATCTGTTAATTCTTCCAGAAATTATGTAGTTTTAACATACACCTTTAGATTAGATAATATTTTATTATAAATTTTTATTTATAAATTTGGTGATGTTTTTTGGTCCTATGCATTGTGTGTATGAGTACCAGCAGAAGCCAGAATAGGGCACTGCATCACCTGAAATTGTAGTTTTATGAGGTTGTGAACACACTGAGTGCTGGGAAATAAACTCATTTCTTCTGTAAGAGCAGCATATGTCTTCTTCTCTTTTAAATATTATAGCAGAAATTTATTGAATAGATTCTGTGTGTTTCTCAATGTGCAGGGCACTTAAAATTGACTTTACTTTTCAAAGAAATTTTATTTTATTTTATATATATTTGAATTGAAATCAAATTTTGTAATAGTATACATTCATATTATGTTTTTCCATCCACACTTCTGTTCCTTTCCACTTTTCTCTCTCCCTCAAAGTAAAATCTTTCCTTTCTTTCTCTTTTGGATACAAATTCTTATACCCAATTATAACAATCATATAAAATTACATAACATAAAAAATTCAATTTGGACAAAGCAAAGAAACAGAAGAAAAAACAAAACATAGAAAAAGCTTAAGAAACACAAATAGACACAGATATACACATTTGTACACACAGAAACCCTGTATCCACAAAATTAGAAACCTTAACACATAACCAAAGGGCCAATAAGGAAGAAAGAGAAAAAGATTAATGCAGGACATTTAAGACATTGTGAGACAAAGATCTTCTAAAAGTGCCACTGAATTCATTTTGTGTTGGTGTTTTAATGTAGGGCATGGGATCTGTCCTAAATGTGTTTTGTATACACAGTGAGACTCTATAGGAAAACACTAACTAATCCTTTACATACAGTTCTTGATGAGCTTTGTGTAAGGTGACATGTATGAATCAATTTTCATTTTTCTACATACAAGCTGCCAATTACACCAGCACCATTTACTGAAGATGCTTTCCTTTTTCCATCGTTTGTTTGTGGCTTCCTGATCAAAGATGAAGTGTCCCTAGTTTGTGGTTTTATTTCTGGGTCTTCAATTATATTCTATTGACCAACTTGTTCATCTCTATATCATTATCATGCAGTTCTATCACACTTTCTGCACTGTAGTATAGTTTGAGGTCAGGGATGGTGATTCCCCTAAAATTTCTTTTATGGTTAAGAATTGTTTTCTGGATTGATGGGTAGGGGAACACCCATATAGAAGGAGAGGGAGAGGGGTTAGGGGGATGTTGGCCTGGATACTGGGAAAGGGAATAACAATTGAAATGTAAATAAGAAATACTCAAGTTAATAAAGATTAAAAAAGAAGAAAAAAAGAAAAAGAGAATTGTTTTCCTATTCTTTTTCATTTTATTTGTTTTTCAAGATGAATCTGTGAATTGCTCTTTTGTCTTTGTTAGAATTAGGTGGGAATTGAGTTGAACCTGAAGGTTGCTTTTTATAGGATAGATACTTTATTACATTAATTATGCCAATCTTTTATAGCTCACTTTTTTCTCTTTGTTTAATATCTGCCATGAGGTCGACTATTTCCTGCAGTCTACTCTGCAAGTGGATCAAGGACCTCAACATAAAGCAATATTCACTGAATATAGGATAAGAGACAGTGGGAAAAAGTCTCAAACTCAGTGGCATGCATGTGTGTGAGTGTGTGTGTGTGTGTGTGTGTGTGTGTGTGTGTGTCTGTGAAATGTGTGTGTGTTCATAAACAAATATTCAATGGCTAAAGCTGTAAGATCAAGAATTATTAATAAATAGAATCTCATGGACCTAGCAAGATTCTTTAAGGCAAAGGATGTAGTCACTAGAACAAAGCAGTCACCTCCAGATTGGTAATCTAACCCCACATCAGATAGAGGGCTAATATTCAAAATATGTGAAGAACTTCAGAAGCTAACCAGAAAAAAGAAGAACAAACCCAATCAAAAAATAGGATATACACCCAAAGAGAGAATTCATAACGGAGTTATCCATAATGACAGAAAAATACTTTTAGATATGTTCAAAGTTCTTAGTGATCAGGAAAATGAAAATCAAAGCAACCCTGAAAATCCAACTAACTCCAATCAGAATGACTAAGATCAAAAATTCAAGTGATAGCACATGTCAATATGAGGATCAGGAGAAAGAGGAACACTTCTCCATGGCTGGTGGGATTGCAAAATGGTACAATCATTCTGGACATCAATCTGGAAGTTCCTCAGAAAATTGGAAATCGATCTACCTGAAGATACAGCTATACCACTCTTGGGCTTATACACAAAAGATGTCCTACCACACCACAAGGCACGTGATCCACTATGTTCATAGAAGCTTTATTTGTGATAGCCTGAAGCTGGAAACAAACCATATGCTCCACAACAGAGGAAAAGTTGCAAAAATTGTGGTTCATTTACAAAATAAACTATTACTCAAGTATTCAGCAGAAATTTTGCAGTCAAATATTTGGAACTAGAAAATGTCATCCTGAATAAGGTAACTCACACCCAAAAGGACATGCGTGGCACATACTCACTAAGAAGGGGATGTCATAAAAAAAGTACAAAATACCCAGGATACAATCCACAGAACTCAAGAAGCTTAAGAAACTGAAGGTCTCAAATGAGGATGACTCAATCCCACTTGGGAGGGTGAAGAAAGCAATCATGGGAATGTGGGGGGGGAGGGCAGGACCTGGGTGGGAGACAGGAAAGAGGGGAAATGGAAATATGATCATATGATCATGTATTGGGAGAACAGGACTGAAGCCCAAAGGCCAGCACGAAGAATAGAAATGGGAGTGTGTGTGCAGGGGGGTGATGTTGCTATCCAACAGCAAATAACACTGACCCAGAATTTTTCTTTTCTAAAAGAACTGCAGGAACAAAAATGGAAAAGAGTACAAGGGAAAGGATATCCAGAGACAGTCCCAAATTGAGATCAATCTGAAGTGGAACATCCAAGACATGACACTATTACTGATGCTATTGTAATCTTACAAACAGGAGCTCAGCCATGTCTGCCCTCTGATAGGCTCAACAAGTAGCTGAAAGAATCAGATGCAGATACCAATGGAAAACAGTCAGGGACTACTTTGGCTGAATTAGGGAAAAGCTGGAAGCAGCTGAGAAGTGCTTGCCCATAGGAAGACCCAGCAGTCTGAAATATATTGAACTCAAAAGAACTCTCAGACAATGTGCCACCAACCAGGCATGATACAAGAGCTGATATGAGGTCCCTGACACAGATACAGCATAAGACTGCCTGGACTTACCTCAATGAGAGAAGATGCACCTATTGCTCAAGAGAATTGAGGCTACAGGGAGTGGGAAGGCCTAGTGGTGTGGAGGAGGCTAGGTTGGTACATCTGCTTGGAGACCAGGAATGGGGGAGGTATGGGATTAGGAACATCAAGAGGGCCAAAAAGAGGATAAAGACTGAAGAAAAAAAGATTATATAATAATAATAATAATAATAATAATAATAATAATAATAATAATCCCAAATTCTTCCTGGTTCAGAGACACCAGACCATCTGATTTCACTAGGTTTTATGTACCTATCCATGTGTCTCTCTTCATTTGCTCACTGCCCCAGTTAGGTTAACCGTGCATCCATGCAGATCATAGGTAGAGAATTATTATCAATTGAGTATGCAGTGGTTACTCGTAGGGACACAAATGAAAACAATTATGAGCTGCATTTTTCAATGCCAATAGTTTCTAAGCATGTGCTAATGACCCATGAATCTTTTCCCTATAGAAGACTAAATATTGACATTGTGAAACTTGTTCAGTTTAAGTACTGACAATTATAGGTGAATAGTGGAACCTTTTGATGGTTGATAATGACTGTTCAAGAAGCAAAAAGCCATAAAAAAAAGTACCAGAGCCAGATGTTGGTCATAAAGATCCCAGAAGTAACCAAAGCCACATGGGATATTGTTTTGGTTTTAGTTTCTCACCAGATATATTGCTTTTGCTTTTAGTTTCTCACTAGATCTCTATTATAAGACTGTATTGCTGAACACTTGGTTACTGCATATATAGAAATAAATTTGGTCAATTTGGAACACACCCAGAAGCTTTCTTGCTGCTGGCTTTTTTACAGAGGGAATGAAAGTGACCTATATGATAAGAAGAAAAAAATCTACCAACATTCTTATGCAGCTATGAGCCATGATAGTCACCAGCCTCCCAGCCAAGATTTATTTTGGGAAAAGTATAAATATTTCTATCTCTTAATTTGGCTAAATTTGCCCTTTAATGTTGGGAGCGATTCCCTTGAAACCCTCCATTATTGATGTTATTATTATGTTTAGCATTAAGTATGACTGCGTTCATGGAACATCCCCAGCCAGATGCAGTGGAGTAATACAAATCTGGTGGTCAGGATGAATAATGATATGATAAAACTCTGACCTTGCTGAAAAATACATTTGACACAACGTGATGACCTGTAAAATTTCTGAAAAGCCAACATCCTGCTGACAATAGATATGACAAAACTGTGACCTTTCTAACATCCTGTCAACATCAGCCAATTCCCTGACCACATGAATACTGTGTCCTTGGCCCACGTAAATGTTTCATACTTCCCCCCTCCCTCTGTTACCCATGCTATGGTATAAATTCAGCCATGGGAAAAAATAAAATTGACGCCATGATCAGACTCTTGTCTTTGCTTCCTTCTTCATATATCTTGTGCCCCATTCTCTTCCAGGTACCCTCAGGACCCTCATTGACACTTTAGTATATTGTGCCTTTTCTTACATTGTTAGATTTCTGCTATTTTTAAACATGTATTAGTTTCTTATGGTTATTCTAATGAAGAGCATGTACTTTTTCTATGAAAGAAAAACAGTGCTTATTTGCTTATTATATGGGGTTTACATTTGCTTTGTTTGTTTGTTTTTTCTTTTGTGAGATCTTGATTCCTTAGGCCAACCCAGTTTCAAACTCACGCTATAGAAGGAGATGGATTTGACTTGCTAATACCTCTTCAATGATTTTCTGAGTGCCAAGATTGCAAATGTGCATCCATAGTTCACCTGGAAATCAGATGTGTACCTGTCAGTTATGATTTTATTTGATCATTGCCATTACTTGAAACAGTGAAACTGTGCTCACCCACAGAAGATTCTTATGACATGTTTCTCACTTACTTTCTTTGAGGAAAGAGAGAAGGAATGGTCCAGAACACTCATAATGAATAATGGGCCTTGAAGAAACCTTTTGTAGACTACAATCCAATAATAAGAAACATCAGGGTTTAAGGAAAAAATTTGCACCATATTTATCTATACCTTGCCAGTGGTTCAGCATTTTCTGGACTGGACTGGAAATAATTTTTCTAGGTCATGCATTTCCTTCATCAATTAAGAAGATGTGTAACATACCTTTAATCAAATGGCAGCCACAAATAAGAACTTTGAATTTCTAAAGTCTAAATAGTAATTCCAAACTTCATATGAAAAAAAATTCCATAAAGTACAGGACAGCTAAAATTATTCTGTATAATAAAATAATATCTGAAGATGTCACCTACCAGAATTCAACCTTCAATATATGGCAATAGAAATAAAAATTGCATAGTATTGATATAGAAACACATAGACTGATCAATGGAATCGTATCAAAGACACAAAAGTAAACCCATAAATTTACAGACCCTTGATTTTTTCAAAAATTTTTGCTAAATAATACAAGGAAAATTGTAGAGCATTTTGAACAAATTTTGCTGATTTAGGTGGACATCTGCATATAGAAGAGAGCTAATAGAACCAGCTTTAATATCTGCACAAACTCACATCTTAGTGGATCATATTAAAACCAGACACACAAATTATAAAAGAAAGGAAGTTGGAAATAGCCTTAAGTTAATTACTATAATAGACAATATGATGAAAAGAACACCCATAGCTCAGGCACTCAGATCAACAATTAATAAGGACATAATGAAACTATATTCTCTTGAAGGAAAACGTAGGACAAAACATACGTTACCAACTTGACAGCTCACCCAAAAGCACTAGAAGAAAAAGAAGCAAACACACAAAAGAGGAGTAGACTTCAGGAAATAATCAAACTCATGCCTGAAATCAAGCAAGTAGAAACAAAAAGAACTATACAAAGGACCAACGAAACCAGGAGCAAATTCTTTGAGAAAATCAGCAAGATAGGTAGACCTTAGCCAAACTAACCAGAGGGCACAGAGAGTATATTCAAATGAACAACATCAGAAAGGAAAAGGGAGAGATAAAAACAGAATCTGAGGAAATACAAAGATCATCAGATCCCACCACAAAAGTCTATATTCAATAAAAGTAGAAAATCTGGAGGATATGGAAAAATTTCAAGACAGACACCAGGTACTAAAGTTAAAAAAATCAGATAAACCATCTAATCAGTCCCATACCTCCTAAAGAAATATGTGCAATTATTAAGAATATCCAAGCATAAAAAAGCACAGGACAAGATGACATTAGTGAAGAATTTTATCAGAACTTCATAGAAGACCTCATATCATCACTGTCCAAACTATTCCATGGAATAGAAACAGAAGGAGTGCTACCTAATTCCTTCAATGAAGCCACAATTATGCTCATACCTTAACCACACAAAGACCCCACAGAAAAGACAACATCAGGCCAATTTCCTTATGAATATCAACACAAAATTACTCAATAAAATTCTTGCAAACAGGATCCAACAACTCATCAAAGCAATCATACAACATGATCAAGGAGGATCATTCCAGGGATGCAGGCATTGTTCAATATATGGAAATCCATCAACATAATCCACTATGTAAACAAATTCAAAGGAAAAAACACACATGATCATCTCATTAGATGCTGAGAAAATATTTGGCAAAATTCAACACCCATTCATGTGCAAAATCTTGGAAACATCAGGAATTCAAGGCCCATACCTGAACATAATAAAAGCAATATATAGCAAACCTGTAGGGAGCATTAAAATAAATGAAGAGAAATTTGAAGCAAACCCACTAAAATCAGGGACTAGACAAGGCTGCCCACTCTCTCCCTACTTATTCAATGCAGTACTTGAGGTCCTAGGCAGAGCAATCGGATATCAAAAGGAGGCCAAAGCGATAAAAATTGGACAGGAAGAAATCAAAATATCACTATTTGCAGATAATATGATAGTATACTTATGTGACCCCTAATATCCACCAGAAAATTACTATGCTTGACAAACAACTTCAGTGAAGTAGCTGGGTATCAAATAAACTCAAATGCATCAGTAGCCTTCCTCTACTTAAGGACAAACAGGCTGAGAAAAAAATTAGGGAAATGAAACCCTTCATAATAGCAACAAATAACAGAAAATACTTTGGTCTGACTCTAACCAAGCAAGTGAAATATCTGTATGAAACTAATTTAAAGTTTCTGATGAAAAGCCTCCAATGTTCCTGGATTGGCTGGATTAATATTACAAAATGTCCATTTGGCCAAAAAACAATCTACATATTCAATGTGATCCCTGTCAAAATTCCAACACATTTCTTCGTATAATTAGAAAGAGCAATTTACAATATGATTTGGAATAACATAAAATCCAGGATTGCAAAATCTGTATTCAAGAATAAAAGAACGTCTGTGTAATAGTGATAAAAACTGTATTGTATTGGTACAGAGAGAGGCAAGTATATCAATAGAATAGAAACAAAGACCCAGAAATGAACCCACACACCCTTGGTCACTTGATCTTTGACAGATGTGCTAAAACCATCCAATGGTAAAAAGATATCATTTTCAACAAATGGTGCTGGTTCAACTGGAGGTCAGATGGTAGAATAATGCAAATATACCCATTTTTATTGCTCTATCAAAAGCTTAAGTCCAAGTGGATCAAGGATCTCCTCGCAAACCAGATACATTCAATGTAATAGGAGAAAAAGTGGGGAAGACCCTCAAACACATGGTCATTGAGGAAAATTTCCTGAACAAAACATCAACGTGTTATGCTCAAAATCAAGAATCAACAATTGGTACCTCAGAAAACTACAGGCTTCTGTAAAACAAACGAAACTGTCATTAGGACAAAATGGCAACCAACAAATTGGAAAACATCTTCACCAATTCTACGTCTGATAGAGGGTTAGTATCCAAAATATACAAAGAAATCAAGAAGTTAGACTCTAGAGACCAAATAATCCAATTAAAAAGTGGGGTACAGAGCTAAACCAAGAATGTTCAGCTGAGAAATATCAAATAGCACAGAAGTTCCTAAAGAAATGTTCTTCATCCTTAGTAAATCAGGGAAAGGCAAATCAAAACAAACTTGAGATTCCACCTCACAGCAGTCACAATGGCTAAGATCAAAACTCAGGTGACAACTGATGCTGGCAAGGCTGTGGAAAAAAGGAACTGTCCTCCATTGTTTGGCGAGGTTGCAAGATGTTATTCACACTTTGGAAATCAGTCTGGAAGTTCCCTAGGGAATTCAACATCTGAGGACCAAGCTACACCATTTCTGGGCATATACCCAAATGATGCTCCAACACAAAACAAAGACACATGTCCCACGATGTTTATAACAGCCATATTTATAATAGTCAGAAAGCTGGAAAGAACCTAGTTACCCTTCAACAGAGGAGTGGATACAGAAAATGTGGTACATCTACACATTGGATTACTACTCAGCTATCAAAATCAATAACTTCATGAAATTCATAGGCAAAAGAATGGAATTAAAAAATATCAACCTGAGTTAGGTAACCAAAATACAAAAAGAGAACCGCACATGGTATGCACTCACTGATAAGTGGATATTAGCCCAAAAGCTTGAATTACCCAAGATTCAATTCACAGACCACATGAAACTCAGGAAGATGGATGACTAAAGCCAGGATGTTTCAGGTCTTCTTAAAAAGGGGAACAAAAATCTTCATGGGGGGGCATATGGAGACAAAGTACTGGTTAGAAAATTAAGGAATGGTCATTCAGGGCCTGTCCCACATTCTGGGATCCAGAATATATATATGATAGATATAGATATAGATAGATATAGATTAGATAGATATAGATTAGATATAGATAGATAGATACATAGATAGATAGATACATAGATAGATAGATAGATATGGATATAGATATAGATACAGAGAGAGAGCAAATGAAATTAGACAATATTTATTAAGCCAAAGTATACGCTGACAAGAGCCTGATATAGATGTCACCTGAGAGGTTCAGCCAGAATTTGACAAATGAAGAGGCAAATGCTAGCAACAAACCACTGATCTGAAAATGGGGTCCCCATTGGAGGAATGAGGGAAAGTATTAAAGGAGATGAAGGGGCTTGCAGCACCATAAGAACAACAGTGTCCCACCAACCATACCTCCCAGGGACAAATCACTACTGAAAGACTACACGTGGACAAACCCAAGACTCTAGATGCATATGTAGCAGAGGATGGCCTTGTAGGGCACAAATGAGAGTCTTATCCCTTAGTCCTTCCAAGACTGGACCTCCCAATGGAGTAGAATACCAGGGAGGGGAGGTGGGAAGGGGTGTGTTTTGGGAGGGTGAACACCCATTCAGAAGAAGGGGTGGGGGATAGGATAGGGGGTTTATGGACTGGAAACCAGGAAAAGGAATAATATATGTAATGTAAATAAAAATACCCAGTAAAAAGGCAAATCTTCAATATTTAGAATAAAACAGTAATAACATGAAGAAAAAAACATTAAAAACCACAGATATTATGAAATTTGCAGTGAATTAATGGAACTAGAAATTATCATCCCAAGTGAGGAAACTTAGATCTAGAAAGACACACATGCTATGTACTCAGTTATAACTGGACATTATCCATAAAGTACAGGAGATACATTCTACAATCCACAGATTTAAAGGAACTAAGTTACAATGAGGACTCAAGTGAAGATGTCTGTATTTCACTCAGAAGGGGAAATAAAATATATATCAGAGGTGGATGAATGGAGGATACTTGATGGGAGAGTGGTTAAGGAGGCTAATGGGGATGAGATGTAGTGTGGAGAGGAAAAGTAGAAAAGGATTGTGAAAGAAAAGGGAACTCAGTTAGTAGGCATTTCTGGGAATCCTCTGAGACCTGGGTTAAGGGAAGCACCTGAATCCTTATGGAGATGACACTAGTTGAGACAACTACTAGCTGGGGATATGGAAACTAAGTGGCAACATCTAGCACAAAGAAGGGACTTCTGGTGGAAGGAAATGGACACCAACATACCCCCAAATGCTTTGACTGAACATTTGTCCAGTCTATGAAAACACTTGAATAAAGATGGAGCAGACACTGTGGGAATGGCCAACCAATGACTGCACCAACTTAGGATCCATTTCTTAGGAAAAGAGCAAAACCCTGACATGATTAATGATATTTTACAATGCTTAAGATTGGGGCCTAGCATAACTGTCTCCTGAGAGTCTTCATCCATCAGTGGGTGGAAACAGGTGTAGTGTCTCCACAGTCAAATATTAGGTAAAGCTCAGGAAGTATTGTGAAAGAGTGAGGGATAAGATAGGATAGAGGGAGTCTGAAGGTCAATGATATCAAAAGAAGATGTACATAGTCAATTAACCTGGACTGATGTGGCCTCACAGAGAAAGAACAACCAAACAAAAACCAGATTCAGCTGGAACTAGGACCCCTATATATTTTTATCCTATGTGTGACTTACTTTTCATATGGTTCTCCTGAACATTGGTGTGGAGGCTGCTGCAATTCTCTTGCTTAACTTTGGATCGAATTCCACAATAGGGACTGTCTTTTCTAGTCTTAAAGGCAGATGATATGACTGCTGTAATTGGAGGTACGAGGGTCGGTTCTTAGCAATGGAGTGCTTCATGTTCTTTGAGGAAATGTGGAAGCAATAATGGGGTAGGGGCATGTGAGTGTGGGTACATGAGTAGTGGAGAGAGTGGTGAGTAAGTGTACAATTGTAGAAAAGAAAGGAATCAGAGCAGGAAAGGATAGACCTGAAAATAAAGTGGGATTGAGAGGAGAGTGGACCATGATATGGTATTTGGTGGGGGAAAGAAGTGAAGCCATGAGGGCTAGCAGAAAGAATGGAAACAGGCAAACTCGGGAGTTAGAAGTTTTGGAGGATCTTCCATTATTTACCAGCGACCTGGGAAGCAAGAGAGTCTAAAGACTCAAAGGAAGAGACTTTAGATGAAATGCCCTACAATTGGGAGAGGGAACTATGAGAACTCACCTCCAGTAGGAAGACAGGGCATCAAGTGAGGGATGAGGTTGCCATCTCACATTCAAAACTCTGACCCATAAATGTTCTTGTCTGAAAGATATGTTGTAATGGAAATGGAGAAGAGACTGAGGCAAAGGATGTCCAGTGACAGGACAAAAATGGGATGCAGCTCAAGAGGAGTCGCCAAGGCCTGACAGTATTACTGAAGCTATGGAGCACTCACAAAACGGACCTGTCATGACTGTCCTCCGAAAGATCCCATCAAAGAGCTGAAAAAGCAGATGCAGATATTTGCACCCACCAACTGACAGAAGCTGCTAACCCCTGTAATTGAAATAAGGGAAAGCTGGGAGAAGCTGAGGAAGAAGGTGACTCTGTAGGACGACCAATGCTCTAAATTAATCTGGACCCTGAAGAAGCCTCAGATATTAGACCACCAACAAGGCAGCATACACCAGCTCATATGAGACAGCCGCCCCCAACACATATACAGCAGAGAAATGCTGGGTCTGTTTTCAGACACTGAAGATGCACCTCACCTTTAATAGATTGGAAGCCCCAGGGAGTTTCAAGTTGTGCTGGGGTAGAGGGTTGTGGGGTAGGATAATCATCTTGGAGAAAGGAGGGTCAGGAGGAGGCATGGGATGGGAACATTCAGAGGGTGGAATCGGGGAGGAATAAAATCTGGGATGTAAAAAAAATAAATAAAAATTTAACATTTAAAAATCAAAAAAGTGGAGAAAAGAAAGAAAATAATGAAAAAAAGCTAAAGTGAGCCATGCAGCAAGTCTGAAAGAATGTAATTTCTGCTTTGAACACTCAAGTATATGCTTTTTTCCATATTCCTTTAACATCTACCAGTAACATGTGCAATGAATTAAACCATTCCCTTCAATGTTTGTTTGGTTCAGTGTCCAGGATGAGACAGAGACTGGGGATAAGAGAGAGGCACCCAAGAATCAAGGGGTGTGAGTGTAGGCATACCTAAATAAGTCTATGAGTGCCATTTTTATTCAAAATAGTGTATTTGCTGGTTTTACTTGTCATCTTGACACAAGCTGGAGTTATCACAGAGAAGGAGCCTCAGTTGAGGAAATGCCTCCCTGAGATCCAGTTCTAAGGCATTGTCTCAAGTAATGAACAAGGGGGGAAGGCCCAGCCCATTATGGATGGTGCCATCCCTTTGCTGGTGGTGTTGGGTACTGTTAGAAACAAGCCTAGCAAGCCAGGGGAAGCCAGCAAGTAAGTAACATCCCTCTATGGCCTCTGCATCAGCTTCTCCTTCCTGACCTGTTTGACTTCCAGCCCTGACTTCCTTTGGTGATGAATAGCAATGTGGAATAAACCAAAAAAGTCTAATAAACTCTTTCCTTCCCAACTTGATTTTTTTTCATGATGTTTGGCCAGGAATAGAAAGCATGAGTAAGACACATTGTAATCCTAAGCTAATATATGTAATGAATTATTAGTTCTGCACTTGCTATAAAATTAACAACATCTGAATCACAATGAAGAATGGTTATTGCACTTAATAGGTTGATCCTCCTGGTAGTTATTTTGACACTTTTAGCAGTTACACAATATTTGCCTCTGAGTTGTGGAGCTGACAACCCAGTGGTTGTTTAGTACACAAAGCTGGGTTGCTTAGTTCCTATCTGGGCCCCTTTTTTCATTAGTACATTCCTGAATCATCTTCTTCATTTCCTCTCATTGCTTCAAACCATCTAGGACTATGTGGGTAGGCAGGGAATGCAGAGTGTTAAAATAACTGTCCTTATAAATGCACAGGGTGGGCACAAGCACAGGAAATCTCAAAATACAGTTGTTTGTGGTTTCCTTAAGACCTGTGAATTATACCATATTTCATGGTAGTAAAGGTTCCACCTTGAAAGACAGCACCATGTGGTGAGACACTAACCAGGATAAGCCAGTTCTTCCAGTGAAGCAAGTGATCAAACCATCATTTCCTGTGTACTGGTGGCTACTTCAGGTATCCATCACCACAGCCAGGGACAGGAAGAACAGTCCACAGCTGTGTAATCATGGCACTGTGCTCTGAGGTTCTGACTGGAAGATTTGAATGTAGGATTCTGATTGTTTCTGTCTCAACATAAAGGAGTTGGCAGTTGTGATTTAACAAATAAAGGTTTCTGAAGGAAAACAGCCATGAATATGAATATGTGTGTGTTGTATGTTGCGTGTTTGTGTGTGTGTGTGTCTGTGCATGTGTGTGCATGTATGTGTGATGTGTATGTATGTATATTGTTATTGTTTTTCACAATAAAATTTACAATACAAAACTAAAGAAAACAATAATTTCTTTATATTTTTCACTTCTCTGTTTTATTACTTGGTCATGTGAAGTTCAGTACTTGCTGTTTTATGGTGAACCTTGGTCAAAGAAACAAAATGGGAGTGTCAGTCAGTTCCATTCCTTCCGCAGTCACTCTATCTTTAAAGCTAATTATGCTGCTTTATAGTTTACCGCCTTCTATAATTTCAGAGCTTAGCTCTACAGAACTTAGAGGAAACTGCTGCTCCTTGGCTTTACAGTTATGGACATCCACTTGTCTCTGACATACAAACAAACAGAGAAAAACCAAAATCTATGCACTGTCTGTCCATTTTCTATTAACTACCCTCTTCCCTCATTAAGTGCACTTGTAGGTACTCTATGCCCTGTCCATACTGTGGTCGCAGTAATGACCAAACATCTCTTGCATTTTTTCCCCACACATGTTGCATGATGTTAGAGGAGCCTCCATGGTAAGGATGACAACCTCTCAGCAGAGATAATAATGCTGTAAAATCTCAACACAGTTACTGTTTCTGTGGATAGTAAGATGTTAACCTCCCAGATTTGAGAGTGATGGGTGTTTTCTAGAACAGCAATGGTTCAGTGCTGTTGATTTGAAACACTCTCACTTTTGCTCATATACCCTCCTTTTCTTGACCTTCTAAACACATGCACTCTTGGAAATGATCAGGTAGAGAATCTAGAACTTTTTGTGACATAGACTAGACACACACCATTTCACAGTTTCCTCTTCCCTGTAGTTTAAATCAGTCTTTACTAAAGGAGCTTCTTCCCAGGACTTGTCAACACAAAAACATGAGCAAATCTCATAGAATAACAATTCACCTTATCTTTAAAAAATCAATTGTGAATTTGTTCATGGCAGTTGATAGAATATAAATTAACTAGATGTCAGGTGATGATAGATATTAGAGTTTCTCCTATGCTAATCTGCTAAAATTCCATGACTATATGCATAAAATGACTTTTTTCAGTATGTTCTAAAGTATATCCTATGTAGTTCTTGAATAAACAAGAAGAAAATTCTAATATACATCTAAGATATTCAGCATTAGAGGATTACCTATTTAATTTATGCCACATATAATCGATTAATAATTACAAACGGCTTTAAAAATCTTGAGATCTATATTTATAAAATGCAGAACTTCTTTTTATTTATTAGGATATATCTACCACAAAAATGGTGTAAATTGGTGTAGTGGTATACAGCTATACTTCTAAGACAAAAAATAGCACAGAGTTCTGCAAATGTGGAGTCAGCCTGTGCTACATAGTATAAGATACAACAGTTACATTAAAACAGTATCAACAAACAAACCAAAACCAAAACACCAGAACACATTATAACTCAGGGAATGAGTATATACTGAGCATGGTTATTTTCTTAGATTTGATATCCCAGCACCGTGAACAAACCAGCATTAATGTCACTTCATGGGAAATGACAATGTTCACATTGAATATCTATGTTTAAAAAGCTAGAAGAGTGTAAAGAAAGTCCTTACCAGTGGAAGAATGAGATCTTTAATGGCATTCCTAATCCATACATTGAGCTGCAATTTGCATAAATCAAAATCAAGAAGTAACTTTAAAATTAGTGACACAAGACAAACTTTCCGACAGCCCATCTGAAGTCTAGGCCCAGAACAGCTCCAGTCCCCATTTTTCCTATTCTTTTGCTAAGGACACTGGTTTTGCTCTCTCCGCAGTTTACATCTTCTCAGTCTTCCAATGTTAATTATTGACATGTATTTTGCAGCAGCACAGTATGTTGCTTCTTTGCTTTGCCCTCAGAGTCAGCTTTCATTAAACAATTTCCTCTTTTCGCCTTGGTCAAGAGGAGGGGCAGAAAGTTATGAGGTTGAGTATCACTCAGAGGAAAGTTAGTTTTGTCATTCATGTGGGAGCCTCTTTGTGGATACAGACCAGGAAAGGTCAACGCTTCCTCTAATTGGGAGACGAGTACCTTCCAACAGAATCACTTTGGGATAGAGACACAGGTAACAATACCTGCTTTTATTGTTTTCCTATCAGTGATCAAGTGAATTTCATATGGCCTGACATGAAAATAGGATTGATGAAGAAACCCTGCAGGTTGTGTTAGATCAAGTTAACTCTGGCAGCATGTGAAAACTGTTATTCTGCACTGATTATTTTCTTTCACACTAAGCTGTGAATTTTTGTGTGTGTGTGTTAAGAAGTTAAGATAGAGGTATCTATGGAGTTCTTTACTCTTTAACTGTGTCAAATGTTCATATTTCATTCAAATGAAAATTATCACAGTAGGACCCACAGTAAGATGGATCAGTTTGTAAATGTACTTGATAAATATCCTTGATCTAATACCTGCATTTGATCCCTGGAACTAACATGACTGTGGAGTGAGAGAATGCACTTTGTAAAGTTGTCTTCTGGACTGATTGTAAGAGGCTCAGCCAGCTCCACCCTAGGTGCAATAATAAAAAATAACAATTTGGAAAGAGATTTGCTTAATGGAAGGGTTCCTTTTTGGTCAAAAAAAAAAGGGAACAGGTAAATCACCTCAGAAAACTTCATATATTAAAAATAAGGGAAGAATATTTTAATATATGCCGTTCGTTACCTTTATTATGTACTGGATCACATCTCGGTGATTAAAGTAAGGGTAAGGTCTGTTACCAATACTTACTATTTACTAATACATTGATATGTATTATCAGATTGTATTTTTCATGGGCATTAGTTCATATATGCTGCATAGTGATGAAATTTATTTTCCTACATACTCTTCTTGCCACATCATGTACAAGTGTATTGTATGTGAAATGGTTGTGTAAATGGAATGCTTTGAGATTAAAACTTCATATTGTATCCTCTATAATTCTCTCTGTTGCTCTCACATCCATCCACCTATGTCTCCTTTTTACTTTTCTTATTGCTGCAGTTACTAGGGGCAACATAGGATTTCTGAAGACTTTGAGCCAGGAGCCTCAGATGAGAGACAATATTTAGTTTTGTCTTTCTGGGTTTGGATTATGCCACTCAGTAAGACCTTTTCTGGTTGAATCCATTCACCAGGTTCAAGCATAGAGAGGATTATATACATTGTGGTTAGATAGAGAAATTTTACATCTCAGCTGATTGCAGCTTCCATGAAGAGATAGTTACATGTCTTAGATCACCTGAAATATTAATTTTCTAATATTCTTTGGAAAGTAGTGACTGGGAAACTCTGAGAGCAATGTATAAATAAAAATACTGAAAGAATATTTAATATTTATGTATTTGCAACAATGTGTAAATAATTTTAAAGCAACATTTTTATTTCTTGCTAATGCTTTTACTCATTTTTGTTTAGATAGTATGTTTAAAAGTTTTGTTTTATTATAATGATTTTCAGTAGTAGCAATTTTACCTAAGATTGTATGTGCTGAGTACTTAGAACAAAGTGTCTGCATCAATACTGACATGACTTAATAAATTTTAATTCTGTACATATTTCTTAACAAAAATTGCCGTGAACATTAGAAATATAAACAAATTTAACAGAAATATGCAAAGGATTCTCACCTGTAGTGGAAATTGGGGTAATTCCATGTCAGGTTGTTTGGATCCTTAAGTAAATTATTCAGATCCTATCCTTTCTCAACCCTATTTATCATCAAATCCAGGTCCCATAACAAAAATGGTCATTTCAACTTGTTTTTAGAAAACACTCAAGGCCCGATTTTAACGGAAAACAGACTTCATACATCATTCCCAAAATGAGTAAGCAGGATGTTCCTTGCTCAACTGTGAGATTTAAAAAGTCTTCAGGGTTGCGATATCAAGTGAGGCCTGAGGAGACTCAAAGGCCCAGAGAAGCTGGCTGCAGAGGTAAGTGCTTTAACTGTCTAAAATCCCTTGCTTTTTATGCATTTTAAACTTACAACAATTGAAAATACCTTACTGCCTTCTATGAAAAGCTATCACGTTCCATTTCATCTGGGCTTGGATATGCACAAGTGAAGAAGTGAACTTTGAATGTTTGTTGGAGGGTAATCAAGTAAAAAAGTACTTAACACTAAATTTAAAAAATAAAGCAATGAAGTTTTAAAAACCAAAAGGAGAGAATTATAAATTATTGCTATTCTTTGGTTTTTAGTCAGTTACAAAATAAAACATATGAGGAATGTAGAACAATGGGAATCAGCACGAAAAAAAATCTTGAAAATCAAGAAGAGAGAAGAAAGAAGAAAAAAATGTGAATGTTTTAGTCCTTCTTAGAAGGGTGAAAAAATACTCACAGTAGGAAGTACAGTGATAAAACGTGGACCAGGGAGTAAAGGAAAAATCATCCAGAGATTGCCCCAACAGGAAAACCATCCCATATGCATACACCAAACACTGTCATTGTTGCTGATGCAAAGAAGTGCTTGCTGACAGGAGCCTGATGTGGGTATCTCTTGAGAGGGTCTGCCACAGCCTTACTGATACACCTGAGAATGCTTTTACCTAATTATCAAACTGGGCATGGGGACGCCAATTAGTAGCTAGAGAAAGGACTGAAGGAGCTGAAGGTGTTTGAAACCCCATAGGAAAAACAACAATATCAACCAATCAGACCACTCCAGAGCTCCCAGAGTCTAAACCACCAACCAAAGAATACACATAGAAGGACACATGGCTTAACCTGCATATGTAGCAGAGAATGGCATTGTCTGGCCTCAATAGGAGGAGAAGCCCTTGGTACTGTGAAGGCACATTTCCCCAGAGTAGTTGAATGCCAGGGTGTAGAGCCAGGCATGGGTGACTGAGAGGGAGAGCATCCTCACAGAATGGGGAGGGGTAACAGGAAAGGGGGGAACCTGTGAATGGGATAACATTTGAAGGTAAAATATATAAAATAGCCAATAAAAATAAGAATAGGAAAAGTTGTGAGAAACCATAAGAATATTTTTTTAATTCAGTCTAGTCAAGAAAATTCTGAAAACTTTGAAACTAACCGACAAACTAGAGTCTGAAAAAAGACTGAGTTTTCTAGAGAAAGAAAATCCTACAGAAATGAGGTTTATGCATTAGAAACATATTTTTGTTCTCAAGGAAAGTGTTTTAATTGTCATAAATATCGGCAACATTTAATATAACAGGGAACAACAGTTGTCATCAGAAGATGAATTCTCCAAATGGTAATAATGTTGCAGATGAAGGAACAGGGAATGAGAGGATTAGCGGTTGTGGGAATGACTAAATCTTATTGTCAGTTCCTGACATGTCAAAGAATAATTTAATTTATTAGTGAAAAAGCAGAAGTATCACTTTATTTTCTTCACTATTTTTCAGTTGTTCTATGTGCACTGTCATGATTCTGTTCCATGCTGAGATAATTTTTTCTTTGATGTTGTGGTAATCAGAAGCATGAGTTTCCAATTCTAAATATCATAGATACAAAAAATATTTAGCATTATATAGAGGAAAATCAAATTTACATGAAAAAGTAATAGTTGATCAGATGTCAGATCAGTCCAGACCAGCTGTGATTCCCTACCAGTTCTCAAGAACATCCATCTTTCTTTCATTACTCTGTATCCTCAATTTTCTTTCCTGTGGACTCTATGCTTCAGTTGGTATTCTTGGATTGCATTGCAACTATTCTTCAAATGCCTTCTCTAGAATGCATTTTTGTTCCTATAGAACTGGGTGAAGACACAGGTCTGTCACCCAACTACTTCTAGTCTGATTCCAGAGGATTCACAATTCAACCAGAAATAAGTTCAGGATTTTGTGAAACTTCACACATGTAGGATTTCTTCAGCGGGTGTATTTTAGGGAGAAATCTACAATTCTGAGAGGACATTTTCATCAACTTGTGCATAATTTCCCCTTTTTTCTTTGCTAAACAGAATTTTAATTAGTATTGAGATGTGTGCTTTTAATGGTGTTGATTTTCTTACTTTGTTTTGTTGACTTAAGTGTTTTCAGTTCCCTGGCAGCTCACTGTGATTGCTATTGGAATCCTCCTTTCCCTTCGGCTGGTTGCTGTTGCAATATTGGTGACAAACAGTAAGTAACTGAGATACATCTTAATTGAACTTCTGCCTAAAAAATAGCTTTGGACAGGGATGATGCAGTTATACACTCTGTTGTCCTGCCTATAATCAGAGATGAGTGAGAATCAAGGACTTTAATAACTTTTCCTGACATTCTGCAGTGCTCTGTTCTCTTTCAAAACTAATCTGTTATCTCTGGGGTGGTTAGCAGCTGCACTGCTCTTTCTTACTCTTGGACATGCTTCCCCTGAGGACTTGGTGATAGTCTACATTTCTGAGCTAAAATGATTGTTAACTTTATGCAAACATTTTGTGAGTTATAGCTGTGCAAATAATTGATGACCTTCTTTTCCTTTTTCTTCAATGTATTGAGATCATGGTTAAGTAAAAAGACTTCATCTGTACTGAGACATTAAAAGTTAAACTTTATTAGATTCCTTCATATTTACAGAGTATCACTTCTAGGCTATGCTAAAACAAAGTTATGGAGGAGGATAGTTTACACACTTTATGTTTCAATAATCATCATCCCCTTTCTTAACATTTTTAGTTCAATTTCCATGACATGTTAAGTATTCACGGAATATTTTACTTAGGTTTTTTTTTTTATTATTATTAACTTGAGTATTTCTTATATACATTGGGTTATTCCTTTCCGGTTTCCACCAAACATCCCTCCCCCTCCCCTTCCTTGTATGTTCCCCAACAACCCTCCCCCATTGAGAAAATTACAGTCTAGTTCACTGGGGTTCAGTTTAGGGACCCAGGGCTTCCCTTCCACTGGTGATCTTACTAGGCTATTCATTGCTACCTATGAGGTTGGAGCCCAGGGTCAGTCCATGTATAGTCTTTAGGTAGTGGCTTTAGTCCTGTTATACGCTGGTTGCTTGGCATTGTTTTTCAGTATATATGGGGTCTGAACTTCAAAAACTTCCAGTTCTTTCTCTGATTCCATAACGGGGGTCCTATTCTCAGTTCAGTGGTTTGCTGCTGGCATTCGCCTCTGTATTTGCTGTATTCTGGCTGTGTCTCTGAGGACAGAACTGCATCCGGCTCCTGTCGGTCTGCACTTCTTTGCTTCATCCATCTTGTCTATTGGATGGCTGTATATGTATGGGCCACATGTGGGCAGGCTCTGAATGGGTGTTCATTCAGTCTCTGTTTTAATCTTTTGATCTTCTTCCCTGCCAAGGGTATTCTTGTTCCCCTTTTAAAGAAGGAGTGAAGCATTCACATTTTGATCATCCGTCTTGAGTTTCATTTGTTCTAGGCATCTAGGGTAATTCAAGCATTTGGGCTAATAGCCCCTTATCAATGAGTGCATACCATGTATGTCTTTCTGTGATTTGGTTAGCTCACTCAGATGATATTTTCCAGTTCCAACCATTTGCAGTAATTTCATAAAGTCGTTGTTTTTGATAGCTGAGTAATATTCCATTGTTGTAGATGTAGGTTTTTATTTGTCTAATCATGCTGTAAAGTATTAAGTAATTGGAACTTACCTCCACAATAATTTCCTTCAGCTTTATTATTTATTTTACAGTCAGCTTAAGTAAAGAGAAATATTTATGTATCTGTTTCAATAGTGAGTTAATAGAAGTGCTAATTTATAAATGTTAAGTACCAATGAAAATAATGATGTGTTGTCTGTCAACATGAAGTTTTTTCTCATATCTTAAATTTTAATATATATACTTTATGGACATTTATGCTGTTAAACCCGTGACCACTCTAGTTTTTCAGTATAGTAATGAAAAACATGAACTACAGAAAACTCAAAAACGTCACCATAACTGCAGCACCATGGAAAATGACATCAAATTAAAGGAAGAAATGCTGAGAAATATATCTGTAGAGAGTGTTCAATACAATGCTTTTCTAGACTTAATCAACAGAGAACAAAACAGATGGTACAAGAAAACTAAGACTGTTTTTGTGTGTGTGGTATGTAGTGTGGAGGACCAAGAATGCAGAATTGCATTATCATATATTGTTTTTTATAGAATGTTTGTACTGTTTCAGCTTAAGATTCTGGTGATCTCTGGGTTAATCATTTGAGGGTTCCTTATTTACAAGGTCTTGGATACACAGAAAACCCTGTCCGGGTTAGGAGAATATTATAGTTTCTATGTTTGGAACACTTCGAGCTCCCTGAGGGTGGAATCACAAATCGGTAATCCTTATAATTTTTTGGTCCCGGGGAAAGTCTGAGAGTCCCACTTTGTTGCTGATATAACACAGAAGTTCTTTTTTTCCCTTTCCCAGCTTCACAAACATAAGTCCTCTGTCCCATTCCCCTCCCATCTAAAATCTGCTTCCTTCACCCTGACATTCCCCTACATTGTTGATCCAACCTTTCACAACAAAAATCTCCTCCCATTGGTGTTTAAAAGACTATCCTGTGGTATACATGCAGCTGCATCCATGGGTCAGTCCATATATAGTCTTTGGGTGGTGGTTTAGCCCCTTAGAACTCTGGTTGGTTGGCATTGTTGTTCTTATGCGGTTGCAAGCCCCTTAAATTCCTTCAATACTTTCTCTAATTCCTCCAATGGAGATCCTGTTCTCAGGTCAATGGGGTGCTGCTATCATTTGATTCCCCATTTGACCCTCATAAATTTTTAATAGAGTACATTTATCAAGTATTCATTCTAAAATAGACTTAAAGATTTACATGGGCGCAGTTATAAAAATAATTGTGTGTGTGTGTGTGTGCGCGCACATGTGTGTGTGTGTGCGCGCGCACATGTGTGTGTGTGTGTGTGTGTGTGTGTGTGTGTGTGTGATATGATTTGTCTTTTGAAAGTAGGCCTGTTTATAATAAAGGGATCCTCCCTGCAGTGGACAGGAGCATTTAACCATGGTATGCAGACATTTCACCAGGGTCATTGACGCATGAATGAAACTGGAAAGATGAAAATATAAAGTGTCACAAGAAAACTTTCTTAACCTTCATTGCTTCTGGTCATTCTTAACTGATACTGTTTGTCAATCATCATTAAATATTTTTTCAAGATTTAGAGTTTATGAAGAGTTCTTGTTTTTTTATCTCATCATGCTGAGAGAGTGGGATGTGATGGTTCTCATTATGTAAAAACTAAGTATATCTAAAACTGGTATATTATAAAACTGAGACAGGAAAAAATTCTAGATCATCTTTGAAGCATTTCACACCCATGAATATGGTAGCCTCAAATTGGTAGTATTCTTCCTGTCTCTGTCTTTGGAGACCTCAGGTGATAGACTTAATCATCGTGCCCAGCTGTTTCATTTTTTTTTTAAGGATAAAGAGGATTCTTTTGTATATACAGGCAATATTATATCTATTCGTTCAACCATGATTGACACATAAAATGTCTCTTTATCTCTAATGTTATTACAATGTTATATAGATCATGAGTGTGCGGGGTTCTCTGGGCATTATGAAATCCCTATTTCTGAGAACTGTGAGATTTTACTTGTTTTTACACAGCTTTCATAAATACATTGTTCTGATAACACAATCCAAGTAAATAATGTTTAACTATTTTCATTCTTTCTGTAGGCAGGTGTGATGAAATGCACTGGTTCTGCTATGGTATAAAATGTTATTATTTCACCATGGACATAAGAATATGGCGTGAATGTAAACAGACCTGTCAGAACTACAGCTTATCCTTTCTGAAGATAGATGATAAGGATGAACTGGTACTATAGATATTTACTTGCCCCTTATTCTCTTATACTCTATTTCTTCCCCTAAACATTAAGATACTGAATCTCGAATTTTTAAAAAGTATACGGTTTTCCTGTAATTTGAATAAAACTGTGGGACTTAGGTATGTTAAGAGGAGACTTGTTACTACAAAGAAACTAGTGTCTTTCAATCTCCTTCTTTTCTTAGGAGTCTACAAGAGAGTGCCTCAAAAAACAAGCCTTACCTTCATGAATTTTAACCCTTTGGTATAGCACATCCTCTTGCTGAGTGTCATTTTTTTTCTTGGCCTTCCAAATAAGCCACTGATATTTATTGTTTGCTCTTCACGACCTGGAAATGCATGTGGCTGAGATGAGTAATCAGATGACAACAGGGAAACTAGTTGAGCTCTGGGTCTTTTTTCAAAATGAGATGCTATGAAAAATAGGGAAATAATTGGTTGACTAGTGAGCCCCATGGTGATTTTCTTTACTTTGTAGTATTCTTACATTTTGTAAAATGGAGATCCATGTTTGAAAATCATGATTTGAAAGAAAACATATTTTCCAAGATTCTGACATTTTTAAAAAATAATTGCTAATGAAATACTTTCCAGTATGAAGAATATATTTTTCTAGAGAAATTATTGAAGCATCATCTTGAATCCTTTGTTATTAACAACACAGTATATTTATACAGGAATTTAATACATATTTAAATGACATCATAAAAGAATTTTTAATGACAGACAATAGTGCATTTGACACAGTTAACATAACCAATATTTAAATTATTATTATTATTATTATTATTATTAGTTGTTGTTGTTGTTGCTTTACTTTACTTATCCATATTACATCTTGTGCACTGACCCCCTCTTGGGCATCATCTACCACAGTCCATTCTGCATCCCCATCCCCTTCTCCTCTGAGAGGGAGGTGGATTCCTAGTTATTACTCCATCCTGTCACATAAGGTCTCCAGGAAGCTAGGTGCACCCTCTTCCATTCAGTCCAGATAAGGAAGCCCAGGTAGAAGAACATTGCCTATATATATGTAACTGCTTTTGGGATATCTCCCATTCTAGTTTTTTCAGACCCACATGATGACCAAAGTGCCCATATGCAGGAAAATCTAGTTCCTCTGTGTATGCTCTTTGTTTTGGACCCCTAGGGTCCAGTTATTTGCTTCTGTTGGTCTTCCTGTCAAGATTCTATCTCCTTTTGGGGCCTACATTCTTCCATAATATTTCTGAAATTCCATCCACTGTTTGGCTACGGGCGTCTGTGTATGTAGGTGTCAGCTACTGGGTGGAGCCCCCAAGTTCTTGTCTGCAAGCATAATCAAGTACCACTTATAGAGCTAGGGGTTGTTGTTTTTACAATGGGGTGGGCCTCAAGTTGAGCCAATTATCAATTGGCTGTTCCCATCTGCGAAGTCTTTGCTCCATCCCCAATCTCTGCATGTCTTGTAGACAAAATCAGTTTGGGGATGAAAATTTTGTGGGCGCTTTGGTGTCCATTTTTCTTCCCCAGGGTTACTACTTGGCCATAGGAGGCAGCCATATCAGGTTCCATATCCCCAATACTGTGAGTCACAGTTAAGGACACCGTTATTGATTCTTGTGCACCTTCCATATCCAAATTCTGAAGCATATTCTAGAAATGCCCTTACCCTTCCCATCAGTAGTAGATGGCCACTAATTCTCATTGTAATCATGTCATCCCTACTACACAT
>NC_046159.1:17092474-17111980 GCF_011064425.1 Rattus rattus | reverse complement strand
ATTATTTATTTTACAGTCAGCTTAAGTAAAGAGAAATATTTATGTATCCATTTTCAACAGTGAGTTAATAAATGCTAATTTATAAATGTTAAATACCAATGAAAATAATGATGTGTTGTCTGTCAACATGTTTTTTCTTGAATCTTAAAATTTAATATATATACTTTATGAACATTTATGCTGTTATACCTGTGACTACTTTAGTTTTTCAGTATAATCATGAAACACATGAACTGCAAAAAACTCAAAACTGTCAACATAACTGCAGCACCATGGAAAATGACATCAAATTAAAGGAAGAAATGCTGAGAAATATATCTGTAGAGAGTGTTCAATACAATGCTTTTCTAGACCTAATCAACAGAGAACAAAACAGATGGTACAAGAAAACTAAGACTGTTTTAGCTTCCCCTCAGCACACAGGTATGTAGCAGGGGAGGACCAAGAATGCAGAATTGCATTATCATATATTGTTTTTTTATAGAATGTTTGTACGCCAAATTTCAGCTTAAGATTCTGGTGATCTCTGGGTTAATCATTTGAGGGTTCCTTATTTACAAGGTCTTGGATACACAGAAAACCCTGTCCGGGTTAGGAGAATATTATAGTTTCTATGTTTGGAACACTTCGAGCTCCCTGAGGGTGGAATCACAAATCGGTAATCCTTATAATTTTTTGGTCCCGGGGAAAGTCTGAGAGTCCCACTTTGTTGCTGATATAACACAGAAGTTCTTTTTTTCCCTTTCCCAGCTTCACAAACATAAGTCCTCTGTCCCATTCCCCTCCCCATCTACTTCTGCTTCCTTCACCCTGACATTCCCCTACATTGTTGATCCAACCTTGGCACAACAAAGGGCATCTCCTCCCATTGGTGTTTAACAAGACTATCCTGTGGTATACATGCAGCTGCATCCATGGGTCAGTCCATATATAGTCTTTGGGTGGTGGTTTAGTCCCTTAGAACTCTGGTTGGTTGGCATTGTTGTTCTTATGCGGTTGCAAGCCCCTTAAATTCCTTCAATACTTTCTCTAATTCCTCCAATGGAGATCCTGTTCTCAGGTCAATGGGGTGCTGCTATCATTTGCTTCCTCATTTGACGCGCTCATAGAAGTTTTTAATAGAGTACATTTATCAAGTATTCATTCTAAAATAGACTTAAAGATTTACATGGGCGCAGTTATAAAAATAATTGTGTGTGTGTGTGTGTGCGCGCACATGTGTGTGTGTGTGCGCGCGCGCGCGTGTGTGTGTGTGATATGATTTGTCTTTTGAAAGTAGGCCTGTTTATAATAAAGGGATCCTCCCTGCAGTGGATAGGGGCAATTAACCATGGTTTGCAGACATTGCACCAGGGTCATTGACACATGAATGAAACTGGAAGTGTCACAAGAAAACTTTCTTAACCTTCATTGCTTCTGGTCATTCTTAACTGATACCGTTTATCAATCATCATTAAATATTTTTTCAAGATTTAGAGTTTATGAAGAGTTCTTGTTTTTTTATCTCATCATGCTGAGAGAGTGGGATGTGATGGTTCTCATTATGTAAAAACTAAGTATATCTAAAACTGGTATATTATAAAAACTGAGACAGGAAAAAAAGCTCTAGATCATCTTTGAAGTATTTCACACCCATGAATAATAACAGCCTCAAATTGGTAGTATTCTTCCTGTCTCTGTCTTTGGAGACCTCAGGTGATATGCATAATCATCATGTCCAGCTGTTTCATTTTTCTTTAAAGGATAATGTGGATTGTTTTGTATATACAGGCTACACTTTCTCTACTCATTCATCCGTGATTTACACATAAAATGTCTCTTTATCTCTTTTGTTATTTACAGTGTTATGTATATCATGAGTGTGCAGGGCTCTCTGGGCATTATAAATTCCCTATTTCTGAGCACTATGAGATTTTATTTTTTTTCAAAGCTTTAATAAATACATTATTCTGATAACATAATCACAGAAAATAATGTTTAACTATTTTCATTCTTTTCTGTAGGCAGGTGTGTTGAAATGCACTTGTTCTGTTATGGTATAAAATGTTATTATTTCATCATGGACAAAAGAACATGGCGTGAATGTAAACAAACCTGCCAGAATTACAGCCTATCCTTTCTGAAGATAGATGATAAGGATGAACTGGTACTGTAGATATTTACTTGCCCCTTATTCTCTTATACTCTATTTCTTCCCCTAAACATTAAGATACTGAATCTTGAATTTTTAAAAAGTATACGGTTTTCCTGTAATTTGAATAAAACTGTGGGACTCAGGTATGTTAGAAACTAGTAAAGAAACTAGTGTCTTTCAATCTCCTCCTTTTCTTAGGAGTCTACAAGAGAGTGCCTCAAAAAACAAGCCTTAACCTCATGAATTTTAACACTTTGATATAGCACATCCTCTTGCTGAAAGTCATTTTTTTTCTTTGCCTTCCAAATAAACCACTGATGTTTATTGTTTGCTCTTCAGGATCTGGAAATGCATATGCCTGAGATGAGTAATCAGATAACAACCGGGAAAGTAGTTGAGCTCTGGGTCTTTTTTCAAAATGAGATGCTATGAAAAATAGGGAAATAATTGGTTGACTAGTTAGCCCCATGGTGATTTTCTTTACTTTGTAGTATTCTTACATTTTGTAAAAAAAGATATCCATGTTTGACAATCATTATTTGAAAGAAAACAAATTGTCCAAGATTCTGATATTCTTGTCTAAATAATTACTAATGATATCCTTTCAAATATGAAGACTATTTTTCTAGAGAAATGATTGAAGCATCATCTTGAATCCTTTGTTATTTACAACAAAATATGATATTTATACATGAATTTAATACACGTTTAAACAACAGCATAAAAGAATTTTAATGACAAAATATAGTGCAATTTTCCATTTGATACAATAATCATAACCAATTTTAAATTATTATTATTATTCTTTGTTGTTGTTGTTGTTTTTTTACTTATCCATATTACATCTTGTGCACTGACCCCCTTCTGGGCATCATCTACCACAGTCCATCTTGCATCCCCATCCCCTTCTTCTCTAAGAGGGAGGTGGATTCCTAGTTATTACTCCATCCTGTCACATCAGGTCTCCCAGAAGCTAGGTGCATCCTTTTCCACTCAGTCCAGATAAGGAAGCCCAGGTAGAAGAACATTGCCTATATATATGTAACTGCTTTTGGGATATCTCCCATTCCAGTTTTTTGGGACCCAAATGATGACCAAAGTGCTCATATGCAGGGAAATCTAGTTCCTCTGTGTATGCTCTTTGTTTTTTGGACCCCTAGGGTCCAGTTTAGTTACTTCTGTTGGTCTTCCTGTCAAGATTCTATCTCCTTTTGGGGCCTACATTCTTCCATAATATTTCTGAAATTCCATCCACTGTTTGGCTACGGGCATCTGTGTATGTAGGTGTCAGCTACTGGGTGGAGCCCCCAAGTTCTTGTCTGCAAGCATAATCAAGTACCACTTATAGAGCTAGGGGTTGTTGTTTTTACAATGGGGTGGGCCTCAAGTTGAGCCAATTATCAATTGGCTGTTCCCATCTGCGAAGTCTTTGCTCCATCCCCAATCTCTGCATGTCTTGTAGACAAAATCAGTTTTGGGATAAAAATTTTGTGGGCGGGTTGGATAGGCTACATATCCCCAATACTGTGAGTCACAGTTAAAGACACCATTATTGATTCTTTTTTTTAAAAGAATTATTCATTTATTATATATAAGTACCCTGTAGCTGTCTTCAGATACACCAGAAGAGGGTATCAGATCTCTTTACAGCTGTTTGTGAGCCACCATGTGGTTGCTGGGAATTGAACTCAGGACCTCTGGAAGAGTAGCCGGGTGCTCTTAACCGCTGAGCCATCTCTCCAGCCCACCATTATTGATTCTTGTGCACCGTCCATATCCAAATTCTCCAGAATATTCTAGAAATGCCCCTACCCTTCCCATCAGTAGTAGATGGCCACTAATTCTCATTGTAATCATGTTATACCTACTACACATTACAAAACCAAATCCTGAGTTTCCCATCTCCCTACATTTTTCCCCCCATTTTTATTAACTTGGGTATTTCTTGTTTACATTTCGATTGTTATTCCCTTTCCAGGTTTACAGGCCAACATCCCCCTAGCTCCCTTCCCCTACTATATGGGTGATCCACTCCCCATCCTCCCCGCATTACTGCCCTCCCCCCAACAATCACGTTCACTTGGGGTTCAGTCTTAGCAGGACCAAGGGCTTCCCCTTCCACTGGTGCTCTTAGTAGGTTATTCATTGCTACCTATGAGGTAGGAGCCCAGGGTCAGTCCATGTATAGTCTTTGGGTAGTGGCTTAGTCCCTGGGAGCTCTGGTTCCTTGGCATTGTTGTTCATATGGGGTCTCAAGCCCCTTCAAGCTCTTCCAGTTCTTTCTCTGATTCCTTCAACGGGAGTCCCGTTCTCAGTTCAGTGGTATGCTGCTGGCATTCGTGAATGTATTTGCTGTATTCTGGCTGTGTCTCTCAGGAGATGTTACATCCAGTTCCTGTCAGCCTGCACTTCTTTCCTTTCTCCATCTTATCGAGTTTGGTGGCAGTATATGTATGGGTCACATATGGGCCTGGCTCTTAATGGGTGTTCCTTCAGCCTCTGTTCTAAATTTTGCCTCTCTATTTCCTTCCCAAGGATATTCTTGTTCCCCTTTTAAAGAGGGAGTGGATCATTCGCATTTTGGTCATCCTTCTTGAGTTTCATGTGTTCTGTGCATCTTGGGTAATTTGAGCATTTGGTCTAATATCCAATAATCAATGAGTGCATATCATGTGTGTTTATCTGTGATTGGTTTACCTCACTCAGGATCATATTTTCTAGTTCCATCCATTTGCTATGAATTTCATAAAGTCATTTTTTGATAGCTGAGTAGTATTGCATTGTGTAGATGTACCATATTTTCTGTATCCATTCCTCTGTTGAAGGGCATCTGGGTTCTTTCCAGTTTCTGGCTATTATAAATAAGGCCTCTATGAACATAGTGGAGCATGTGTCTTTGTTATATGTTGGGTCATCTTTTGAGTATATGCCAAGAGAGGTATAGCTGTGTCCTCAGGTATTTCAATGTCCAATTTTCTAAGGAACATCAAAACTGACTTCCAGAATGGTTGTACTAGTCTGCAATCCCACCAACAATGGAAGAGTGTTCCTCTTTCTCAACATCTTCGCCAGCATCTGCTGTCACCAGAGTTTTTGATTTTAGCCATTCCACTTGGTGTGACATAGAATCTCAGGGTTGTTTTGATTTGCATTTCCCTTATGAGTAAAGATATTGAACATTTCTTTAGGTGCTTCTCAGCCATTCAGCATTCCTCAGCTGTGAATTCTTTGTTTAGCTCTGAATCCCATTTGGTAATAGGGTTTTTTGTCTCCCTGCGATCTAACTTCGTGAGTTCTTTGTATATTTTGGAAATAAGCCATCTATCAGTTGTAGGATCGGTAAAGAACTTTCCCCAATCTGTTGGTTGCCATTTTGTCCTAACAACAGTGTCCTTTGCCTTACAGAAGCCTTGTAGTTTAATGAGATCCCATTTTTCAATTCTTGATTTTAAAATATAAGCCATTGGTGTTTTGTTCAGGAGATTTTCTCCAGTGCCTATGAGTTCGAGATTCTTCCACACTTTTTCTTCTATTAGTTAAAGTGTATCTGGTTTGATGTGGAGGGTGATAAGAATGGATTGATCTGCATTCTTCTACATGCTGACTTCCAGTTGAACCAGCACCATTTTTTGAAAGTGCTATCTTTTGTAAATTGGTTGGTTTTGGCTCATTTGTTAAAAATCAAGTGACCATATGTTTGTGGGTTCATTTCTGGGTATTCAATTCTATTCCACTTGTCTATCTGTCTGTCTCTGTTCCAATACCATGCGGTTTTTATTACTATTGATCTGTAATATTGCTTGATTCCAGTGATAGTGATTCCCCCAGAAATCTTTGTATTGTTGAAGTTAGTTTTAGCTATCCTGGGTTTTTTGTTATTCCAGATGAATTTACAAATTGTTCTGTCTAACTCTTTGAAGAATTGGGTTGGAATTTTGATGGGGATTGCATTGAATCTGTAGATCGCTTTTGGTAAAATGGTCATTTTTACTATATTAATTCTGCCAATCCATGAGCATGGAAGATCTTTCCATCTTCTGAGATCTTCAATTTCTTTCTTCAGAAGCTTGAAGTTCTTATCATACAGATCTTTTACTTGCTTGGTTAAAGTCACCTCGAGGTGACTTTTTTATCTTATATTATTTGGGACTATTATGAAGGGTGTTGTTTCCCTGATTTCTTTCTTGGCTTGTTTCCCTTTTTTGTAGAGAAAGGCTACTGATTTAGCTGAAGGTGTTTATCAGACTTGGCACTTCTCTAGTTGAACTTTTGGGATCCCTTAAGTATACAATCATATCCTCTGCAAACAGTGTATTTTGACTTCTTCCTATCCAAACTGTGTCCCCTTGGTCTCCTTTTGTTGTCTGATGGCTCTGGCTAGGATTCCGAGAACTATATTGAATAAGTAGGGAGAGAGTGGGCAGCCCTGTCTAGTCCCTGATTTTAGTCGGATTACTCTCCAAGTTTCTTTTCATTTAGTTTAATATTAGCTACTGGTTTGCTGTATATGGCTTTTACTATGTTTAGGTATGGTCCTGGAATTCCTGTTCTTTCCAGGACTTTTATCATGAAAGGGTCTTGAATTTTGTCAAATGCTTTCTCAGCATCTAATGAAATGATCATGTGGTTTTGACCTTTCAGTATGTTTATATAGTGGATTTTGGTGATGGTTATCCATATATTAAACTATCCCTGCATCCCTGGAATGAAGCCTAATTGATCACGATGGATCATTGTTTTGATGTGATCTTGGATTAGGTTAGCAAGGATTTTATTGAGTATCTTTGTGTCAGTATTCCTAAGGGAAATTGGTCTGAAGTTCTCTTTCTTTGTTTGGTCTTTGTGTGGTTAAGGTATAAGAGTAATTGTGGCTTCATTGAAGGAATTCAGTAGAGCTTCATCTGTTTCAATTTTGTGGAATAGATTGGAGGTCATCTATGAAGGTCTGATAGAATTCAGCACAGAACCCTGGGCCCTTTTTGGTTGGTAGATTTTAATGACTGCTTCGATTTCTTTAGGAGTCATGGGGTAGTTTAAATGATTTATTTGTTCCTGATTTATCTTGGGTAACTTTTATCTGTCTAGGAAATTGTCCATTTCCTGAAGATTTTCAAGTTTTGTTGAATATAGGTTTTGGAGTAGGATCTGATGATTTTTTGAATTTGCTCTGGGTCTGTTGTTATGTCTCCCATTTTCTTTCTGATTCTTTTAATTTGGACACACTCTCTATTTCCTCTGTTTAGTCTGGCTAAGGGTTTATCTACCTTGTTGATTTTGTCAAAGAACCAACTTTTGGTTCTGTTGATACTTTGTATAGTCCTTTTTCTTTCTACTTGGTTGATTTCAGCTCTGAGTTTGATTATTTCCTGCCTTCTACTCCTCCTGGGTGTGTTTTCTTCTTTTTGTTCCAGAGATTTTGGGTTTGAGTCAAGCTGATGATGTATGCTCTGTCCTGTTTCTTTTCTGCAGGCACTCAGAGATATGAGTTTTCCTCTTAGCACAGCTTTCATTGTGTCCCATAAGTTTTGGTATTTTGTACTTTCATTTCATTTAATTCTAAGAAGTCTTTGATTTCTTTATTTGTTTCTTCCTTGACCAGGTTATCATTGAGTAGAGCATTGTTCAACTTCCATGTAATTTTGCACATTCTTTCCTTATTGTTATTGAAGACCAGCTTTAGCCCAAAGTGGTCTGATAGGACACACAGGATTATTTCTACCTTTCTGTATCTGTTGAGGCCTGTTTTATGACTGATTATCTGGTCAATTTTGGAGAAAGTACCATGAGATGGTGAGAAGGTGTTTCCTTTTGTTTTAGGATAGAATGTTCTATAAATATCTGTTAAACCCACTGCCCTTCTTATACCCTTTCCCACCCAGTTCCAATTCTCCATTTGTTTTCCATATCCATCCATTTCGCCTTCCAAGTGGAACTGAAGCATCCTTGCTTGTTCTGCTCTTTCTTTCCATCCTACTAAGGCCTGTGTAGTATAGAATGGGAACCTTGTATTTTATGGCTAATAACTACGTAGAAGTGAATTCATACCATGCCTGTACTTTTGGGGGCTGGGTAAAATTAGTCAGGATTATATTCTAAAGTTCCATCCATTTTCCTGAAAAAGTCATGATGTCTTTGACTTCATAGGTAAATTGCATTCCATTATACAGATGTACCATATTATTTATACATTCTTCAGCACATCTCTGCACTCTCCAACATCTGGCTCTTATGAATTCGTTTCTATGAACATAGTTGAGCAACTGTCTTTTTGGAATGGTGCTGCATATTTTGGGTATATGCCCAAGAGTGGTATAGCTGGGTCTTAGGATAGAACTATTGCCAGTTTTCTGAGAAACCACTAAATTGATTTCCAAAGTGGTTGTACAAATATGCACCCCCACCAGCAATGAAGGAGTTTTTACCATGCTACACATCTTTGCCTACATGTGCTATCACTTGAATTTTTTTGATATTAGCCATTCTGCTAGGGGTAAGATGGGATCTCAGAGTTGTTTTGATTTGTGCTTCCCCAATGGATAAGGAATTTCAACATTTATATAAGTGTTTCTTGGCTATTTGAGATTCATTTTTTGAGAATTCTCTGTTTGCCTCAGACATAGAAAATACAATAGAAAGAATTAATACATCAAATAAAATGTTAAATCCAAAAAATTCCTTACACAACACATCTGTGAAATCTGTGATACCATGAAGAGTCCTAAGCTCAGAATAATAGAAACAAAAGTCAAAGAGTCCCACCTCCAAGTCAGAATATTTCAAGAAAGTTAAAAATAAAACTCTTCCAAACTAAAGAATCAGTCACCTATATAAAGAGAAGCCTATAAACATAGAAGATGCTTTTAGAATAGAAATTAGACTGAGATTGAAAAGAAAACACTCTCATAGCATATTGATCAAAACAAAAATACTACAGAGAAATAAATAATATTAAATGCTCCACGAGAAAATAGGCAGGTAACAGTCGAAAGCAGAATAATTAGAATTACACATGACTTCAGATATGATAAGTGGAAATCTCTAAAACATCACAGATGCCAACCTAGAAAACAATACCCAGTAAAATTCTGAATCACCATAGATGGAGAAAACAAGATATTTCAAGACAAATCAAAGAAAATACTAAAAGAAAAATTGGAATCCTAGAGGGTATCTACATTCAAGAAAACACAGGAAATAATTAAACGCCAGCAAAATCAAGGAAAGCACATAGAATACACAAACACACACAGACACTCACACGCACACACCAAACACACACACACACACACACACACACAAACACATGCACACAAACACACACACATTCACTAACTCCATCAACATAACTACATTCAAAACTACCCATATTTTAAAAATAAAATCAGTTCCTTAATTAAATATTATGCCACTCCAATGTCACATGTAAGACACCCTAAATGATGCCAAGCAACTCTCCTTAATCAGTTCTGTCACTTCTGCATCTGAAGTATGGAAAGTTGCTTTGTGTAGCATGGAGCTTCATGCACATTATTTCATACAGCACTTTTTATCTTTATGAAATTTCTTTGAAGACAGGTTATTACTTCCATACAAATACCTCCAATATCCTTCTCTACCATTTAGGAATGGAATTTGAATAATGTTATAGGTCATCAGAAATTATTCAAAGATCTATGGTTTTTCTGAAGGGGAGGGTTATAGAAGGTGAGGCATGCAACTTCTAAATGGACATCAGACAAAACTCACAGGTCGTATCCTATTTCAGAGTAATGTCAATGATTTCCCTCTAAGGTGAAAAACAAGATAGACTACTCATTCTGGTCATTTATATTTAGTGTTGTACTAGAGAGTTTAGCTATAACAAATAGGCAAGAAAAAGATATAATTATAACTATATTGGAAAATAATAGTTAATGAATTTCTATTTACAGTTGACATTTCTTAGATTGAAAATCCAATGGAAGCTTCATTAAATTATTAAGCTAACACATGAGTTTAGTTGAGCATTTAGAAAAGAAGATCAATACAATGAGCATGTTATAATATATATGGAGAATCAGGCAATGAAATTCGGAAATTAAGAAAACAAGTCTATTTATAATATCCTCAAGATCCAAAAAACATCAATAAATTTAACAAAAGACATGCAAGATTTATACAAAAATGTATGAATGTAGATAATCAGAAGAAAATTCCTATGCCTACATTGTAAGTTTTTATATTAGTAATAGGTGATACTCATTAAATAATACAGATTATTAATATAATCCTTAAGTATATTTTTTGCACAAATTAACAAAACCTGAACAACTTATGTCATTTGTTAGGTCCTTGCATCTTCTGTGTTCTGTTTTTGAACGGTTAGGGAAAAGAGTAGAAGTTTGAGCATGACAATTTTATTATAATGGCCTAGAGCTAACTCACTGTATTTTCAGTCACATTCCTCTGGCTAGAATACAGTCGTTCAGCCTCATCTAGCTAACTTCAAGGTAGAAAAAGAAAGCAAGTTTGCTGAACTGGTAGCCAGTCTCTGTTACCCAAGGTAATAAAGATTAAGGAGGAGAATTGGAGACTACAAGCACAGATTAAGGGAGTTGTGGTCAGTCTGAGAGATGATTTGGTTCTTTTCTTCCATTGTTAATGGTAAAGCATTACCAGATTGAATGCACTGAAAAAAGCACCTTCCTGCTGGTGAATGAACTGAGTCTCCATCAGTAATTCCTGGGGGATAGAAATAAAGATGAGGGTAGAGTGTAACACATTAACTTCTTCCTTGTAGAAATGCAGGCCTCCTGCCCATATTGACATTCACAGGGTTTGGGACATACATGTGGGGAATAAACTGCTATTTTTCCACTGTTCTTTTTCCTTTTGGTTACCTTTATTTACTTATTTTTTTATAGTCCATTAGTCATTATACACTCAGGGTTCTCCCTCCCAAAGTTTCTCATACCATTCCTCCTCCCTCTGTCTCCAAAAAGAGTATGCCACCACTCTCCTGCCAGGCCAGCCCTACTCCTTGGGTCTCAAGTCTTTTGGAGGTTTGCTGCATCTTCCCCAAATGAGGACAGACCAGTGAGTCCTCTGATGTATATTTGTCTGGGGCTTTTTACAAGGTCTTGTATGCTGTGAGGTTGGTAGATTCGTAACTGGGAGATCTAAGGGGTTCTGATTAATTGAGACTCTTGGTCAGCTATGGGGTTTCTCTCCTCTTCAGCTTCTTCCAGACATTCCCTAATTCAATGACAGGGTTCCTAGACTTCAATTAAATGATTCATGTAAGTGTCTCTGCAGGGTGATGGTTCAGGTCTCTTTTAGGACAGCCATGCTAGACAATTGTCTGTATGCATACTATAGCATCAGTAATAATGTTAGGTCTTGGAGACTCTCCAAGAGATGGATCAACGTTTGGTCCTGTCACTGCACTGCCTTTCTCTCAGTCTCTTCTCCATTTTTGTTTCTAAAGTTCATTTGGAGAGGAATAATTCTGAGTAAGAGTTTTTTTTTAATGAAGGATGGCAACCCCACCCCTCTATTGATGTTCTCCTCTATTTCTAACAGACGTGGACTCTATGAGTTCCATTTCCCCACTACTGGGAATTTCATCTAAGGTCAATCCCTCTGAGGCCTCAGAGTCTCCAACCTCTCATGTCTATAGCACTTCCTAGAGGGCTCCCCCACATTCCAACCCCAGAGGTTGCACACTTTCATTCATTATGCTACCCATAAGGGTTTCTTGCCCATTCTCCCATACCTGACCATATTCTGTATTGTCTCCCCTTACCTAGTCTGACCAAGGTCACTTCCTCCTTCTGCCTGCAGAGAATACGTTCTTACCCCTCCCAAGTGGAATTGAACCAGCCTTACTTGGGCCCCTCTATTTTTCAACCTTCTTGAGGACTGTGGATTGTATCTTGGTTATTCTGTACTTTTTTTTATCAAATATGCACTTATTGTTGAATACATAGCATGCGATTTTTGTTTTTAATGGGCCATAGGCAGGAAGATTGTGAGTTCAAGTGCAGGCTTGTATTCATAGTGAGACTTGGTCTATGAATCACAGTCACATATCATGTCATAAGCAAAGTATCACAGGGCAGCTGAAGTTTCTATTTTGAATAACATATTGAAATGACATAGTTTTGATATGAATGCACTACTAGTATGAAGTCCATTTAGAAAATGAACATGATGGGACTAAGCAGTGGAAGGACGGGACAGCAGAGGATGACAAAGGAGTGCTGGGAAATTTTGCTTGCTCTTCTCTCATCAAACAGAGAGGAATTTCATCCTGAGGTGTGTTGTTTCCTTTACAGAAGTTCCTTCAGGACCACATTATTCGTGACAATTACTGGATTGGATCATCATATAATAACAAAAAAAAAGAATGGTCATGGATTGACAACAGCCCATTTGATCTGTGAGTTTCTGAACCATTCATACTCTAACAGTGGTATGGCAATTGGGAGATTGCAAACGCTTTTCTCTCATTTCACATGACTTTCCTCATTTTCTATGGATTTCATGGGGAAAGGCAAGTTGCATAAGGAAGTGTCTGAGTCAGTGTTTGACAGGTAAGTTTTGTGTTCAAGGTACCTACCAAAAGATGGTTAATACATCTCAGGATTGTATCTTCCAAGATGCCCAAGGCAATAGCAAGTCAATAACTTGAGATGCTGTGAAGTGACTGAATGATCATGAGAGATACATTGAATGTGAGTCTCTCACACATTTATTTGACATTTTTACTATTGTTTCCTTATATAATTTTGGTTACTTATAAATAAAAGAACATGTTCATATATGCTCACATATGGATGCCTACCTCTCATTTGAAGGTGTTGTGTTGAACAAATTTCACATTTTTTAATGTATAATCTGGTAGAAAACAATTTACTGTTTAATTTATTAATTTTATATATATATTTTTTCTTGAGTATTTTATATACAACAAATAATATATCAACATATCAACTTCTGTTCAAACTAAAAGCTCTGACTTGTGTCTCACTACCTCATATCTTCATTATTAACTGTCCATAGGTGCATGATTGTAGCTCAACTACTAAAGAAAGGAAAGCCATCTGGGCTTCACGCTCAATAAAGAATTGATTCTCCTTCTCCAGAAACTGTTATCTAAGAATAGTGATTTAATAAGAAGAAATAATCTTTGCAGAAATTTTATCTTGTCCAGAAGACTGCATTTAAGAGAGCTTTTTCACTTCTCTGGTTCTTATTTTCTTCTATGTTCCTTTCCCTGCTATTCCCTGATTCTTTCTTGTTGTGTGGAGGTGAAGAAGTTGATGTAGATGTCTCTTTAAGGGGTGAGCACATAAGAACTTCTCAGAACTTTGACGAATTCTGCCTCCGTGCATGCATTATGGGACAGACAGTCAGGTAATACAATTGAAAACCCATCACTGAACACACATATATGGTCACTTGATCTTTAACACAGGACGTAAAACCATTCATCATTTGTATCAAACGGTGCTGGTTCAATGGGAGGTTAGCATGTAAAAGAATGCAAATCCATCCATTCTTACCTCATTGTACAAAGTTCAAGTAGATGTGGATCAAGAACTTCCACATGAAACCAGACACAGTAAATCTAAAAGAATAGTAAATGGAGAAGAGCTTCCAACACATGAGCACAGGGTAAATTTTCCTTAACAGAATACAAATGTCTCTCAAAGATCAACAATCAACAAATAGAAACTCATAAAACTGAGAAGCTTCTGTAAAGCAAAGGACACCGCAAAGAGTAAAAAATAGCCATCAACAGATTGGGAAAAATCTTTAGCAATCCTACAGCTGATACAGGCAAACATCCTATATATACAAAGAACTCAGGGAGATAGACAGATAGACAACACAGAATGGAAAGCCCTAAAAAATGTTCAAAATCCTTAGCCATCAGGAAAATACAAATCAAAACAACCCTGGGATTCCACCTACACCAGTCAGAATGACTAAGATCAAGAACTCAAGTTACAGCATTTGCTGGTGAAGATGTAGAGAAAGAGTAACACTTCTCCATGTTGTTGGGATTGCAAGCTGGTACAATCACTATGGAAACCATTCTGGTGGTTCCTCAGAAAATAGGACATAGAACTGAGGACAAAGCCAATACAAATCCTGTACATATACCCAAAAGATTCTCCAATATATAACAAGGACACATGTTCTACTATGTTCATAGCAGCCTTACTTATAATAGTCAAAAGCTGGGAAGGACCCAGATGTCTCCTAACAGAGAAATTGACACAAAATGTGGTATATCTACACAAAGGATTACTAATCAGCTTTAGCCTGTGGTGTTCTGATAGGATGCATGGGATCATTTCTATCTTTCTGTATCTGTTGAGGTCTGTTTTATGACCAATTACATGATCAATTTTGGAGAAAGTACCATGCAGTGGTGAGAAGAAGGTATATCCTTTTGTTTTAGGATAGAATGTTCTAAAAATATCTGTTAAATCTATTTGGTTCATGGTTTCTCTTAGTCTGTCTATGTCTCTGTTTAATTTCTGTTTCCATGATCTGTCCATTGATGAGAGTGGGGTGTTGAAATCTTCTACCATTATTGTGGGAAGTGCAATATGTGCCATGAGCTTTAGTAAGGTTTCTTTTATGTGTGCAAGTGCCCTTATATTTGGAGCATAAATATTTTGAATTGAGAGTTCATCTTGGTGGATTTTTCCTTTGATGAATATGAAGCGTCCTTCCTTATCTTTTTTGAAGACTTTTCGTTGAAAATCGATTTTATTCGATATTAGAATGGCTACTCCAGCTTGCTTCTTCAGACCATTTGCTTGGAAAGTTGTTTTCCAGCCTTTCACTCTGAGGTAGTGTCTGTCTTTGTTTCTGAGGTGTGTTTCCTGTAGGCAGCAAAATGTTGGGTCCTCATTGCATATCCAGTTTCTTAATCTGTGTCTTTTTATTGGGGAATTGAGTCCATTGATGTTGAGAGATATTAAGGAATAGTGATTGTTGCTTCCTGTTATATTCATGTTTTGATGTGAGACTATGTTTGTGTCTTTGTCTTCTCTTTGTTTTGTTGCAAAACGATTAGTTTCTTGCTTTTTCTAGGGTGTAGCTTGCCACCTTGTGTTGGGCTTTACCATTTATTATCCTTTGTAGGGCTGGATTTGTAGAAAGATGTTGTGTAAATTTGGTTTTGTCATGGAATGTCTTTGCTCCTCCATCTATGTTAATTGAGAGTTTTGCTGGATACAGTAACCTGAGCTGGCATTTGTGTTCTCTTAGGGTCTGTATGGCATTGGTCCAGGATCTTCGGCCTTTCATAGTCTCTGGTGAGAAGTCTGGTGTAATTCTGATAGGTCTGCCTTTATATGTTACTTGACCTTTTCCCCTTACTGCTATTTATATTCTTTCTTTCTTTTGTGCATCTGGTGTTTTGACTATTATGTGACAGGAGGAGTTTCTTTTCTCGTCCAATCTATTTGGAGTTCTGTAGGCTTCTTGTATGTTTTCAGGCATCTCCTTCTTTAGGTTAGGGAAGTTTTCTTCTATGATTTTTGTTGAAAATATTTACTAGTCCTTTGAGTTGGGAGTATTCACTCTCTTCTATACCTATTATCCTTAGGTTTGATCTTCCATTGTGTCCTGGATTTTCCTGTATGTTTTTGGCCAGTACCTTTTCCTGTTTTACATTATCTTTGACAGTTGTGTCAATGATTTCTATGGAATTTTCTGCTTCTAGATTCTCTCTTCTATGTCTTACATTCTGTTGGTGATGCTTATATCTATGGCTCCTTGTCTCTTCCTTTGGTTTTCTACATCCAGTTTTGTCTCCCTTTGTGCTTTCTTTATTGCTTCTATTTCCATTTTTAATTCCTTCACCTGTTTGATTGTGTTTTCCTGTAATTTTTCATGGATTTTGCATTTCCTCTCTGTAGGCTTCTGCTTGTTAATTTGTGTTTTCCTGCATTTCTTTAAGGGAGTTCTTTATGTCTTTCTTGAAGTCCTCCATCATCAAGGACAAATGTGATTTTAAATCTAGAACTTGCTCTTCTAGTGTGTTTAGATATTCAGTGTTTGCTTTGGTGGGAGAATTGGGCTCAGATAATGCCATATAGTCTTGGTTTTTCTTGCTCGGGTTCCTTCACTTGCCTCTTGCCATCATGTTGTCTCTGGTTTTACCTTGTTCTGATAATTCTGACAGTGGTTATAACATCATATAAGCCTGTGTGTCAGGAGTGCTGTAGACCTGCTTTCCTGATTTCTTTCCTCCAGTTATAGGAACAGAGTGTTCTGCTTTCAGTCCTGTGGTCATTCCCGTCTACTGGTCTTCAGGTATTCTTGTGAGCGTGTGTCCTGAGTCCACCAGACAGGTCACTTGCAGCAGAAAAGTTGGTCTTACCTCTGGTCTTGGAGCTGTAGCCACTTCTCAGAGCTGGGTTTCAGCTCTCCGTGAGGGAAGCAAGCAGAAAGGCCTGCCCCACCTTTGCTCGGGAACCTGTGCACAGGGGGCCCAGATGGTGCTAGGCATTTTCCTCTAGAGTTAGAAATGTGGGCAGGGAATAGTTTCCTCTGGATTCCCAGGCCTGTCTGCCCCTTTGAAGGTCTAGTTCTCCCTCCCACGAGATTTGGGTGCAGGGAGCTATTTGACTGGGTCCCTTCAGATCCAGGCTGTGTTTGGAACACAGCGTTGAGTGCCACTATCTTCCTGTTCCCAGAGGCACTATACAGTTTCTTATTGGGACAGGGATGTGTGCAAGGGTGGGCAGTACTGGAGGTCTCTCCTGCGCTGCAGTCTAAGGAGTGCCCACCTGTCTGGGTGGTGAGCTCTCTCTCCGATGGTGTTTGGGAGCAGGGAGCTGTGGGCCGGAATAAGCAAGGTTCGGGCCCCAGCTAGAAACCGCATATTTCTTCTTTTCAATCTGTCATCATGACACAAAATATCATGAAAAATAAACTCAATTTAAAATTATCCCTTATTATTTCTGCAATGCTGAAAAATAATCTTCCTTGCAGCCCAAAATTTGTGGTATGGAAAGGGTAATGCATTGAGTCATGATCAGAGACAGTTTCTATGTTAATTTTGACTGTTAATGTCTTTTTTGTGTGGATTTATGTGCATGTGCATGCACACATCATAACACCTGAGTAATTCATTGACAGCTGAAAAGACTTAGGTCTCTTCTTTATTGTGCAGCATCTGAGGGATAAAAACCAATGGCCAGGTTTGGTGTCAACAGTCCCTATCAATTCAAGTCACTGGCCCAAGACCATCTTTTAGGGAAAATAAAAATATTTTAGTCATACACATGTAATTCATTCCTTATTCTCTCCATTTTTGTCAATAAAATTTGTTGCAAAAATCATGCCATTCAACAATATCAACTTCAAATTTTAATAACTGACAACTTTTTTTATTTTATAGTGATTTTGTGGGAAGGACTTCGCTACGAAAAACAGGATACTGTATGTATTTCAGTATGTCAGGTCTACATGATGATGACTGTGGTAAAAGATATCTCTGTATCTGTGAAAAGGGAATGGACAAAATCCCTGCCCCATTGTGCAGTGTGAAGGAAACGTCACATTCTGCTGTGTGAATAGAGAGATGAGCTGCAAAGGGAAGAAGTCTTCTTAAATTTGGCATAACAGCAGACACAGTATTCCCTCTTGGCACATGGAGCAGCTTGCATGTGGAGAATGGACATCCTTTTTTCCAAGACCCAAACGTTTCCCTCACATTGTTTCCTGAATGACACACAGAACCACATGGAGAACTCAATACATAATGCACACATCATATCTTCTTTAGGATAATTCTATAGCCCTTGGCTTGATAGCACAATTAATGACTAATCTGCTGTTGTGGGTTTTCATGTATTGGTTAGTTACTATTTGGTATTTTTTTTTTGATGTACAAAAAGTTAGCATTATAAAATCCTTTTGAGACGAGGAACTGTGGAAAGGAGGACTGGAGGGGGTGATGACCGGACTGTTAATAAATAAAATAATTTTGAAAACCTTATGATTGCTGTAAAATATAATTTCAGACTTCATAACTAGATGCCATGACTAGTTCAAGACATTCAGAGAAGCTTCTGTAGTTCACATGTGTTCTTAATTTCTCTTTTTCTCCTTCTGGTCCATTTGTTGGGAAGTTTTAACCCCATAGATACAGTAAAATTTATTGATGCCAGTTAGGTATGGTAGCTCAGACTTATAAACATCCTATATACCTGAATGTGAGGGCAGCCTAGGCTACATGTAAATTGGAACATCATTTGCTCTAGAATGAGACTTTGTCTCATGAAGCCCCATGATGACAGTAATAATGATATAAATGGTTTATAAATATTTTTCTAGGGATAAGCATTTTTCCACAGTCTAGTACTATAATGATAATAACATATCTATTACTGATCTATTAGTATGTTCTAATCCATGCTTTACATTCATATCTGTCCATTTTGTGGATGATGTTAGTATGTCCTAAGGTTCACTGTCATGGTATACAAGTACATGTAATGTCTTCAAGATCTTCAGTTTCAAAATAGTTAATGATTTGCAATTTCTTTGTGGTTTTAATCATGACATTTAAAAATATCAGGTCTTAAATTGGAGTATTTGCAGTAAGTCATTAGAAATAGTAGTTGTATCAAATAAGCACATCTCTTCAACCACAGTTGTGCTAGGTAGTTTTTTGTCCATTTGACACAAAATAGAAACATATCACAGGAGGGAACTCAGTTCTGAAGTGACTTAATAAGATCTGGCTGTGGGCAAGCATGTAGTTATATTCTTTTTTTTTTATTAATTTGAGTATTTCTTATATACATTTCGAGTGTTATTCCCTGTCCCGGTTTCTGGGCAAACATCCCCCTCCCCTTCTGTATGGTTGTTCCCCTCCCCATCCTCCCCCCCTTGCCGCACTCCCCCCAACAATCTAGTTCACTGGGGGTTCAGTCTTGGCAGGAGCCAGGGCTTCCCCTTCCACTGGTGCTCTTACTAGGATATTCATTGTTACCTATGAGGTCAGAGTCCAGGGTCAGTCCATGTATAGTCTTTATGTAGTGGCTTAGTCCCTGGAAGCTCTGGTTGCTTGGCATTGTTGTACATATGGGGTCTCGAGCCCCTTCAAACTCTTCCAGTTCTTTCTCTTATTCCTTCAACGGGGTTCCTATTCTCAATTCAGTGGTTTGCTGCTGGCATATGCCTCTGTGTTTGCTGTATTCTGGCTGTGTCTCTCGGGAGAGATCTACATCCGGCTCCTGTCGGCCTGCACTTCTTTGCTTCATCCATCTTGTCTATTTGGATGGCTGTATATGCATGGGCCACATGTGGGGCAGGCTCTGAATGGATGTTCCTTCTGTGTGTGTTTTAATCTTTGC
>NC_046159.1:17086497-17092374 GCF_011064425.1 Rattus rattus | reverse complement strand
CCTCCGCTGGTCCGGGACTCTGGCCAAACACCGGAAGTGTCCGGCCCCAGAGGAACTCCGCCTCTGTGTGACCCGAGATCACCAGGCAAGTCGTTTGTAGCAGAAAAGTTCGTCTTACCTGTGGTCCCCAGGCTCAAGTTTGCTCGCGGGGTGTTGCCTATGAGCTCTCCACGGCCTCAGCAGCCAGGAAGATCTGCGCTGCCCCTTCCGGGAGGTTCCGTGCACCAGGGTTCCAGATAGCTTTTGTTTTCCTCTGGGGTCAGTACTGTGTGCAGCGTGCAGTCTCTTCTGGTTTCCCAGGCGTGTCCGCCTCTCTGAAGGTTTAGCTCTCCCTCCCACGGGATTTGGGTGCAGAGAACTGTTTATCCGGTCGGTCCCTTCAGGTGCGGTGTCTCAGACACAGTGGATCTGCTGCTCCTGGGCCCTCCTCTACGGGTACCCAGAGGCCGTATACAGTTTCCTCCTGGGCCAGGGATGTGGGCAGGGGTGGGCGGCGTTGGTGGTCTCCTCCGCTCTGCTGCCTCAGGAGTGCCCGCCCGACCAGGCGGCGAGAACTCCCCTCCAGGGGGCCTGGGAGCAGAGAGCTGCTCCACTTTTTCTTCTATTAGTTTGAGTGTATGTGATTTTATGTGGAGTTCTTTGATCCATTCTTTGATTCTTAGGCTTTGTACAAGGAGATAAGAATGGATCGATTTGCATTCTTTTACATGCTGACTACCAGTTGAACCAGCACCAATTGTTGAAAATGCTGTCTTTTTTCCACTGGATGGTTTTAGCTACTTTGTCAAAGATCAAATGACCATAGGCATGTGGATCCATTTTTGAGTCTTCAATTCTATACCATTTTTCAGGTTCCATGTATATGTGGGTTTCTGTTGTTTTTCTTGTTATTGAAGACTAGCCTTAGTCCATGGTGGTCCTATAGGTTGCATGAGATTATTTCAATCTTCTAGTATCTGTTGAGGCCTGTTTTTTTTCTTTCGTCTTTTTGGAGCTGGGGACCAAACCAAGGGCCTTTCACTTGCTAGGCAAGCGCTCTACCACTGAGCTAAATCCCCAACCCCAGAGAAGGTACCATTAGGTGCTGAGAAGGTAAATACATACATATATATATTTTTTTTTTCAGAATTCTAATTGTTTCTTAGAATTAGAACTAAGGAGTTATAACAAGGATACATAACTATAAATCCTTTTGTTTTATTCATGCATACATGAGTATTCTTTTGGTTCTGAGTTACCTCACTCAGAATTACATTTTTAGTTTCATCCTTTTGCCTGCAAAACTCATGTTATCCTCCTTCTTAATAACTGAATAATTTTCCATTATGTAAATGAACCACATTTTCTGTATCCACTCTTTACTTTTAGAACATCTGGGTTGTTTTCAGTTTCTGGCCATCATAGATAAGGCTGCTATGAACACAGTACAGCATGTATCCTGTGGTATGGTGAGGAATATTTTGGTATATGTCAAAGGTGATAAAGTTGGGTCTTCATGTAGGTCTATTTACAATATTCTGAGAAACCTCCAGATTGATTTCCAGAGTAGTTGTACTAGTTTGCAACCCCACAAGCAATTGTGGAGTGTTCCTCTTTCTCCACATCCTTGCCAACATGTGCTGTCACCTGAGTTTTTGATTTTAGACACTCTGATTGGTGTAAGGTGGGATCTCAGGGTCACTTTTGACTTATATTTTCCTTATGACAAAGGACTTTGAACATTTCTTTAAGTGTTTCTTGGACATTCAAGAGCCCTCTGTTATGAATTATCTGTTTAGCTCTATACTCCATTTTTTGTTTGGGTTTTTAGGTTTTTTGGAAGTTAGCATCTTCAATTCTTCATATATTTTGGATATTAGTCTTCTGTCAGATGTGAAGTTAGTGAAGAATTTTTGCCGGTTGATGATTTGTTCTATTTACTATGTTCTTTGTCTTATAGAAGCATTTCAGTTTCATGAGGTCCCACTTATCAGTTCTTAATCTTAGATCTTGAGCCATTGGAGTTCTGTTTAGGAAAATTTCCCCCATGCTTATAAGTTTGAGGTTGTTTTCTACTTTTTCTACTATTAGACATAATGCTTCTGGTTTTATGTTGAGGCAGTTGATTATCTTGCACTTGAACTTTGTTCAAGGGGACAAATATGGATCTATTTTCATTTTTCTACATACCAGTTGCCAGTTAGACCAGAACCATTTACTAAACATGTTTCCTCACCCCTGTATACATTTGACTTCTTTGTCAAAGATCAAGTGTCCAGAAGTGTGTAGGTTTATTTCTGGGTCTTCAATTATATTCCATTGATCTATCTGTCTGTCTCTACAATAATATCATGCTGTTTTTATCACTATTCTTTGTAGTATAACTTGAGGGCAGTCACAATGATTCCCATGGAGATCTTTTATTGTTGCAAATTATTTTGGCTACCCTGAATTTTTTGATTTTTCATATGAAATTCAGAAAATGCCAAGAGCCAGATGGATTTATTGCAGAATTCTCCAGATCTTCAAAGAAGAGCTAATGTCAACAGTCCTACACTATTCCATAAAATAAAAACAGAAGGAACACTACTTAGTTCATTCTATAAATCCACAATTACTCTGTCAATGAAACCATACCAAGATCCAACAAAGAAAGAGAACTTCAGACTTATTTTGCTTATGAATATGGATGCAAAAATACTTGATAAAATCTAGTAAACCAAATCCAAGAACATCATAACCATCATTCACCATGATCAAGTAAGGTTCATCCCAGGGATACAAGGTTCATTCAATATATTAAAGTCCATCAATGTAATCCACCATATAAACAAACTCAAAGGAAAAAAAATCAATCACATGCCATCCATTAGATGTTGAAAGACAGTTGACACAATATAACACCTTGGAGAGATCATGAATTCAAGGCCCATACCTAAACATAATACAAGTTGTATACAACAAAACAGCAGCCAATATCAAATTAAATGGAGAGATACTTGAATCATTCCCACTAAAATCAGGGACAAGATAAGGCCACCAACTCTCACCGAATCTATTCAACTTGGTACCTGGATTTGTAGCTAGAGTGATAAGACAACAAAAGGAGATCAAAGGGATACAAATTTGTAAAGAAGTAAATGCTTTTGCAGATGACATGATAATAAATGCAAGTGACCCAAAAAATTCTACCAGAGAATTTCTCCAGGAAATACACAACTTCAGCAAAATGGCTGAATTTAAATTAACTCAAATAAATCAGTAGCCTTCCTCTACTCAAATTATAAACAGGCAGATAAAGGAAATAGGGATACAATACCCTTCTCAATATTCACAAATAATATAAAATATCTTGGGGTAATTCAAAGAAGTAAAAGGACCATATGAGAAAAACTTCAAATCCCTGAGGAATGAAATTGAAGACCTCAAAAGATGGAAAGATCTCCCGTGCTCAAGGATTGGTAGAATTAAGAGTAAAAATGACTATTTTACCAAAAGTAACTTACAGATTCCATGTAATCCCCTTCAAAATTCCATCACAATTCTTCAAAGACATGCAAAGAGCAATTCTCCATTTCATATGGAAGAACAAAAAATTCAGGATAGTAAAAATAATTTTTAACAATAAAAGAATGTCTGATACAACCACTCAGGAAATCAGTCTGGGGGTTCCTCAAAAAATTGGAAATAGATCTACCTAGAGACTTAGCTGTATCACTCTTGGGCATATACCTAACAATGCCCCACCATTCCACAGAGGCATGTGTTGCACTGTTTATAACAGCCTTATCTGTGATATCCAAAATCTGGAAACAATGCAGATGCCCCACAATGCAAGAGAAGATACAGAAAATGTGGTTCATTTGCACAACGGAATACTATTCAGCTATTAAGAAGGAAAAGAGCATAAGTTTTGCCAATGAATGGAACTAGATTATATCACCCTGAATGAGATATGTCTGACTCAAAAGGACATGCATGGTATGTACTTCCTAATAAGTGAATATTAGCCAACATTACAAATACCTAGATTACAATCCACAGAACTCAAGAAGGTTATCAAGCTTCAGGGCCCAAGTGAGGATGGATGGTTCAATCCTACTTTGGAAGGAGGAGAAAACAATCATAGGAGGCAGAGGGATGGAGGGACCTGGATAGGAGTTGGGAGGGGGAGGGGTAAAAAAGAAGAAGATCAGGTATTGGGTGAGGAGTGGGGGGAGGAAACAGGAGACAGTACCCAAGGGCCTGCAGAAAGAGGGGAAATATGCACACTCGTGGGGTGAGTGGTGGGAGGACACTTTAGAATGTACCAGAGACCTGGAAGGTGAGAGACTCACAATACTCAAAGGGAGGGACTTTAGATGAAATGCCCAACAGTAGGGAGAGGTAACTTGTAGAGTCCACCTCCAGTAGAAGACAGGGTATAAAGTGGAGGGATGGAGTTGCCACTCCATAGTCTAAAACACTGACCCAGAATTGTTCCTTTCTAAACAAACTGCAGTGATAGAAATGGAGAAAACACTGAGAAAAAGGAGGTACAGTGATAGGTATGACTTGGAATCCATAGCAAAGGGAGGCTCCAAAGCCTGACATATTTCTAATACAGTGGTATGATGACAGACAGGAGCCTAGTATGGCTGTCCTCTGAGAGATCCGACGAGCAGCTAAGACAGAGGCAGATGCTTTCACCAAACCAATGGACTGAAGTAGGTGACCCCTGTCATTAAATTAGAGAAAGGTTGGAAGAAGCTGAGGAGGAGGGCAACCCTGTAGGAAGACCAGCAGTCACAAATACCTGGGACCCCTGAGATCTCTCAGACACTGAGCCACTAACCTAGCAGCATAAACTAGTGGGTCTGAGGCCCCAGACACATGTATCATAGAGGACTGCCTGGTCTGGCTTCAATGAGAGAAGAGTCACCTAACCCTTGAGAATCTTGAGTCCCCAGGGAGTGGGGAGACCTGGTGGGGGTGTGGCATAGGTTGTAGAGACATTCTTTTGGAGATGGGGGGAGGAGGAGGAATGGGATGTGGAATTGCGAGAGGGCAGACTGGGAGGAGGGCTCACAACTAGATTATAAAAAGTAAAAGTAATAGAAAAAGAAAGAAAGAAAAAAAGAAATCAATGAAGACCTCAGAAAAAAGAGATCTCCCATGCTCGTGAATTAGTATTCAAAGTAAAAATGGCCATCCCACCAAATGCAATCTTCAGATTCAATGGGATCCCCATCAAAATTCCAACACAATTCTTCACAGACATATTTTTAGTTTTCTAAAATATTTCCATAATTACAGAAGTGATTTTAAACCACCAGAAATGTGTAAGGGGCACCATTTCACTCGTCTGTTGCCTAGTACAGACAGTGTAAGAGATGTAAGCCTCACTGAGGTTTTGAGTTTAATTTCCCTGATAACTACAGTTATGAAGTTTGCTTATGCAATTGTCACATGTTTCTCAGGGGTTTTCAAACCACGGTTACTAAGGATTCTTTTATTATTCTGAATATTAATGCCATATATATATATATATAATTATTTAGGAAGTTGTCTCCTTAATGTTCAGTTATTTCTTTGACAGTGCAAAAGGATATTTGTATTGTGCTTAGTATACATATTGCCCTTATATACCTTGGGATTTTTTAAATTTTTCTAAATCTTTTTATATTTCATGGTTTCCCTTATAATCTTAGTTTTTATTTAATTTTTATTAACTTTTTTGTGACTTTTGTATCCTGCACTCCAATCCCACAAATTTCCCTGTTCTTTCATATCTATGTTTTGCCCTTGCAACTATCCTCTATAGAATTTTTTTATTTTTTGGTGTGGAAGTTGCAGTGTGTGTAACACTGTGTATCACACAGTATATTGTCATGCTCATACATCTTTTCCTGAAAGTTA
>NC_046159.1:17068052-17086397 GCF_011064425.1 Rattus rattus | reverse complement strand
CATTTCTACAAGGAAGAAGTTAATGTGTTACACTCTACCCTCATCTTTATTTCTATCCCCCAGGAATTACTGATGGAGACTCAGTTCATTCACCAGCAGGAAGGTGCTTTTTTCAGTGCATTCAATCTGGTAATGCTTTACCATTAACAATGGAAGAAAAGAACTAAGTCATCTCTCAGAGTGACCACAAATTATACGCTCCCTTAATCTGTGCTTGTTGTCTCCAATTCTACTCCTTAATCTTCGTTACCTTGGGTAACAGAGACTGGCTACCTGTTCAGCAAACTTGCTTTCTTATTCTACCTTGAAGCTAGCTGGATGAGGCTGAACGACTGTATTCTGGCCAAAGGAATGTGACTGAAAATACAGTGAGTTAGCTCTAGGCCACTATAATAAAATTGCCATGCGCAAAATTCTACTCTTTTCCCTAACCGTTCAAAAACAGAACACAGAAGATTCAAGGACCTAACACATGACATAAGTTGTTCAGTTTTTGTCAATTTGTGCAAAAAATATACCTATGGATTATATTAATACTCTGCATTAATTTAATGTGTATCACCTATTACTTACATAAAAACTTACAATGTAGGCATAGGAATTTTCTTCCAATTATCCTCATTTATACATTTTTGTATAAATCATGCATGTCTTTTGTTAAATTTATTGATGTTTTCTGGTTCTTGCAGGATATTATAGATAGACTTTTTTTCTTAATAATTTCCTAATTTCATTGCCTGATTGTCCATATGTATTATAACATGTTCATTAGATTGATCTTTTCTAAATGCTCAACTAAACTCATGTGTTAGCTTAATAATTTAATGAAGCTTCCATTAAATTTTCGATCTAAGAAATGTCAACTGTAAATAGAAATACATTAACTATTATTTTCCAATATAGTTATAATTATATCTTTTTCTTGCCTACTTGCTATAGCTAAACTCTCTAGTACAACACTGAATATAAATGACCAGAATGAGTAGTCTATCTTGTTTTTCACCTTAGAGGTAAATCATTGACTTTACTCTGAAATAGGGTACGACCTGTGAGGTTTTTTCTGATGTCCATTTAGAAGTTGCATGCCTCACCTTCTATAACCCGCCCCTTCAAAAAAAAATAGATCTTTGAAGAATTTCTGATGACCTATAACATTATTCAAATTCCATTCCTAAATGGTAGAGAAGGATATTGGAAGTGTTCGTATGGAAAGAAATAGCCTGTCTTCAAAGAAATTTCATAAAGATAAAAAGTGCTGTGTGAAACAATGTGCAGGAAGCTCCATGCTACACAAAGCAACTTTCCATACTTCAGATGCAGAAGTGACAGAACTGATGAAGGAGAGTTACTTGGCATCATTTAGGGTTTCTTACATGTGACATTGGTGTGGCATAATGTTTAATTAAGGAACTGATTTTATTTTTAAAATATTGGTAGGATTAAATGTAGTTATGTTGATGGAGTTAGTGTATGTGTGTGTGTTTGTGTGCGTGTGTTTGTTTGTGTGTGTGTTTGGTATGTGTGAGTGTGTGTGTGTGTGTGTGTGTGTGTGTGTGTGTATTTGAGTGTCTGTGTGTGTTTGTGTATTCTGTGTGCTTTCCTTGATTTTGCTGGTAAGGGTTTATTTCCTGTGTTTTCTTAAATGTAGATACCCTCTAGGATTAGAATTTTTCTTTTAGTATTTTCTTGGATTTGTCTTGAAATATCTTGTTTTCTCCATCTATGGTGCTTCAGAATTTTACTGGGTATTGTTTTCTAGGTTGGCATCTGTGATGTTTTAGAGATTTCCACATATCATATCTGAAGTCATGTGTAATTCTAATTATTCTGCCTTCGACTGTTACCTGCCTATTTTCGCTTGGAGCATTTAATATTCTTTATTCTCTGCAGTATTTTTGTTTTGATCAATATGCTGTGAGAGTGTTTTCTTTTCAATCTCAGTCTAATTTCTGTTCTATAAGCATCTTCTATGTTTATAGGCTTCTCTTTATATAGGTGACTGTTTCTTTAGTTTGGAAAAGTTTTATTTTTAACTTTCCTGAAATATTCTGACTTGGAGATGGGACTCTTTGACTTTTGTTTCTATTATTCTGAGCTTAGGACTCTTCATGGTATCACAGATTTCACAGATGTGTTGTGTAAGGAATTTTTAGATTTAGCATTTTATTTTAGTGAGGTATTAATTTCTTCTATTTTATTTTCTATGTCTGAGGTAAACAGAGAATTCTCAACAAATGAATCTCAAAGAGTCAAGAAGCACTTATATAAATGTTGAAATTCCTTATCCATTGGAGAAGCACAAATCAAAACAACTCTGAGATCCCATCTTACTCCAAGCAGAATGGCTAATATCAAAAAATTCAAGTGATAGCAAATGTTGGGAAAGATGTGAAGCATGGTGAAAACTTCTCCATTGCTGGTGGGGGTGCATATTTGTACAACCACTTTGGAAATCAATTTAGTGGTTTCTCAGAAAACTGACAATAGTTCTATCCTAAGACCCAGCTATACCACTCTTCGGCATATACCCAAAATATGCAGCACCATTCCAAAAAGACAGTTGCTCAACTATGTTCATAGAAACGAATTCATAACAGCCAGATGGTGGAGAGTGCTTAAATGTACTGAAGAATGTATAAATAATATGGTACATCTGTATAATGGAATACAAATTAGCTATGAAATCAATGACATCATGACTTTTTCAGGAAAATTGATGGAACTTTAGAATATAATCCTGACTAATTTTACCCAGCCCCCAAAAGGACAGGCATGGTATGAATTCACTTCTATGTAGTTATTAGCCATAAAATACAAGGTGTCCATGCTATACTACACAGGCCTTAGTAGGATGAAAAGAAAGAGCAGAACATGCAAGGATGCTTCAGTCCCACTTGGAAGGTGAAATGGATGGACATGGAAAAGAAATGAAGAATTGGAACTGGGTGGGAAAGGATATAAGAAGGCAGTGGGTTTAACAGATGTTTATAGAACATTCTATCCTAAAACAAAAGGAAACACCTTCTCACCATCTCATGGTACTTTCTCCAAAATTGACCAGATAATCAGTCATAAAACAGGCCTCAACAGATACAGAAAGATAGAAATAATCCGATGCATCCTATCAGACCTCCATGGGCCAAAGCTGGTCTTCAATAACAATAAGTGAAGAACGCCCACATATACATAGAAGTTGAACAATGCTCTACTCAATGATAACCTGGTCAAGGAAGAAACAAAGAAATTAAAGACTTCTTAGAATTAAATGAAAATGAAAGTACAACATACCCAAATTTATGGGACACAATGAAAGTAGTGCTAAGAGCAAAAGTCATAGCTCTGAGTGCCTGCAGAAAGAAACAGGGAAGAGCATATGTCAGCAGCTTGACAGCACACCTAAAAGCTCTGGAACAAAAAGAAGCAAACACACACAGGAGGAGTAGAAGGCAGGAAATAATCAAACTCAGAGCTGAAATCAACCAAGTAGAAACAAAAGGACTATACAAAGTATCAACACAACCAAAAACTGGTTCTTTTAGAAAATCAACAAGGTAGATAAACCCTTAGCCAGACTAAACAGAGGACACAGAGAGTGTGTCCAAACTAACAGAATCAGAAATAAAATGGGAGACATAACAACAGAGCCAGAGCAAATTCAAAAAATCATCAGAACCTACTCCAAAACCTATATTCAACAAAACTTGAAAATCTTCAGAAAATGGACAATTTCCTAGACAGATAAAAGTTACCCAAGTAAAATCAGGAACAAATAAATCATGTAAACAACCCCATGACTCCTAAAGAAATAGAAGCAGTCATTAAAAGTCTACCAACCATAAAGAGCCCAGGGTTCAGTGCTGAATTCTATCAGACCTTCATAGAAGACCTCAGACCAATGCTATCCAAACTATTCCACAAAATTGAAACAGATGAAGCTCTACCGAATTCCTTCAATAAAGCCACAATTACTGTTATACCTAAACCACACAAAGACCAAACCAAGAAAGAGAACTTCAGACCAATTTCCCTTAGGAATATGGAGACAAAGATATTCAATAAAATTCTCGCTAACCTAATCCAAGATCACATCAAAACAATCATCCATCGTGATCAATTAGGCTTCATTCCAGGGATGCAGGGATGGTTTAATATATGGATAACCATCACCATAATCCACTATATAAACATACTGAAAGGTAAAAACCATATGATTATTTCATTAGTTGCTGAGAAATCATTTGACAAAATTCAACACCATTTCATGATAAAAGTCCTGGAAAGAACAGGAATTCAAGTCCCATACCTAAACATAGTAAAAGCCATATACTGCAAACCAGTAGCTAATATTAAACTAAATGAAAAGAAACTTGGAGAGTAATCCGACTAAAATCAGGGACTAGACAAGGCTGCCCACTCTCTCCCTACTTATTCAATAGAGTTCTCCCTACTTATTCAATAGAGTTCTTGAAATCCTAGCCAGAGCAATCAGACAACAAAAGGAAACCAAGGGACACAGTTTGGAAAGGAAGAAGTCAAAATACATTGTTTGCAGACGATATGATTGTATACTTAAGGGATCCCAAAAGTTCAACCAGAGAAGTACCAAACCTGATAAACACCTTCAGCTAAATCAGTAGCCTTCCTCTAAAAAAGGGAAACAAGCTGAGAAAGAATTCAGGGAAACAACACCCTTCATAATAGTCCCAAATAATATAAGATAAAAAAGTCACCTCGAGGTGACTTTAACCAAGCAAGTAAAAGATGTGTATGATAAGAACTTCAAGCTTCTAAAGAAAGAAATTGAAGATCTCAGAAGATGGAAAGATCTCCCATGCTCATGGATTGGCAGAATTAATATAGTAAAAATGACGATTTTACCAAAAGCCATCAACGGATTCAATGCAATCTCCATCAAAATTCCAACCCAATTCTTCATAGAGTTAGACAGAACAATTTATAAATTCATCTGGAATAACTAAAAACCCAGGATAGCTAAAACTATCTTCAACAATACAAGGATTTCTGGGGGAATCACTATCACTGATATCAAGCAGTATTACAGAGCAATAGTTATAAAAACCAAATGGTATTGGTACAGAGACAGACAGATAGACAAGTAGAATAGAATTGAATACCCAGAAATGAACCCACAAACCTATGGTCACTTGATTTTTGAGAAATGAGCCAAAACCACCCAATTTACAAAAGAAAGCACTTTCAACAAATGGTGCTGGTTCAACTGGAAGTCAGCATGTAGAAGAATGCAGATCAATCCATTCTTATCACCCTCCACATCAAACCAGATACACTCAAACTAATAGAAGAAAAAGTGTGGAAGAATCTCGAACACATAGGCACTGGAGAAAATCTCCTGAACAAAACACCAATGGCTTATGTTTTAAAATCAAGAATTGAAAAATGGGATCTCATTAAACTACAAGGCTTCTGTAAGGCAAAGAACACTGTTGTTAGGACAAAATGGCAACCAACAGATTGGGGAAAGTTCTTTACCGATCCTACAACTGATAGAGGGCTTGTATCCAAAATATACAAAGAACTCAAGAAGTTAGATCGCAGGGAGACAAATAACCCTATTACCAAAAGGGGTTCAGAGCTAAACAAAAAATTCACAGCTGAGGAATGCCAAATGGCTAAGAAGCACCTAAAGAAATGTTCAACATCTTTACTCATAAGGGAAATGCAAATCAAATCAACCCTGAGATTCTACCTCACACCAATTGGAATGGCTAAAATCAAAAACTCTGGTGACAGCAGATGCTGGCGAAGATGTGGAGAAAGAGGAACACTCCTCTATTGTTGGTGGGATTGCAGACTAGTACAACCATTCTGGAAGTCAGTCTTGATGTTCCTTAGAAAATTGGACATTGAAATACCTGAGGACACAGCTATACATCTCTTGGCATATACTGAAAAGATGACCCCATATATAACAAAGACACATGCTCCGATATGTTCATAGCAGCCTTATTTATAATAGCCAGAAACTGGAAAGAACCCAGATGCCGTTCAACAGAGGAATGGATACAGAAAATATGGTACATCTACACAATGGAATACTACTCAGCTATCAAAAAATAACTTTATGAAATTCATAGGCAAATGGATGGAACTAGAAAATATCATCCTGAGTGAGGTAAACCAATCACAGAGAAACACACATGGTATGCACTCATCGATTATTGGACATTAGACCAAATGCTCAAATTACCCAAGATGCACAGAACATATGAAACTCAAGAAGGATGACCAAAATGCGAATGATTCACTCCCTCTTTAAAAGGGGAACAAGAATATCCTTGGGAAGGAAATAGAGAGGCAAAATTTAGAACAGAGGTTGAAGGAACACCCATTAAGAGCCTGGCCTACATGTGACCCATACATATACAGCCACCAAACTAGATAAGATGGAGGAATGAAAGAAGTGCAGGCTGACAGGAACTGGATGTAACATCTCCTGAGAGACACAGCCAGAATACAGCAAATACATTCGCGAATGCCAGCAGCAAACCACTGAACTGAGAACAGGACCCCCGTTGAAGGAATCAGAGAAAGGACTGGAAGAGCTTGAAGGGGCTTGAGACCCAATATGTACAACAATGCCAAGCAACCAGAGCTTCCAGGGACTAAGCCACTACCCAAAGACTATACATGGACTGAACCTGGGCTCCAATCTCATAGGTAGCAATGAATAGCCTAGAAGAGCACCAGTGGAAGGGGGAAGCCCTTGGTCCTGCTAAGACTGAACCCCAGTGAACGTGGTTGTTGGGGGAGGCGTAATGCAGGGAGGATGGGAAGTGGATCACCCATATAGAAGGGGAGGGGGGGCTTGGGGATGTTGGCCTGTAAACCTGGAAAGGGAATAACAATCGAAATGTGAACCAGAAATACCCAAGTTAATAAAAATTGGGGAAAAAAAGAAGGGGGATGGGAAACTCAGGATTAGGTTTCGTAATGTGTAGTAGGGATAACATGATTACAATGAGAATTAGCGGCCATCTAATACTGATGGGAAGGGTAGGGGCATTTCTACAATATTCTGGAGAATTTGGATATGGAAGGTGCACAAGAATCAATATGGGTGGGCTGGCGAGATGGCTCACCAGTTAAGAGTACCCAACTACTCTTCCAGAGGTCCGGAGTTCAATTCCCAGCAACCACATGGTGGCTCACAAACATCTGTAAAGAGATCTGATGCCCTCTTCTGGTGTATCTGAAGACAGCTACAGGGTACTTATATATAATAAATGAATAAATCTTTAAAAAAAAGAATCAATAAGGGTGTCCTTAACTGTGACTCACAATATTGGGGATATGTAGCCTATCCAACCCGCCCACAAAATTTTTATCCCAAAACTGATTTTGTCTACAAGACATGCAGAGATTGGGGATGGAGCAAAAACTTCCCAAATGAGAACAGCCAATTGATAATTGGCTCAGCTTGAGACCCACCCCATTGTAAAAACAACAACCCCTAGCCCTATGAGTGGTATTTGATTATGCTTGCATACAAGAATTTGGGAGCTCCACCCAGTAGCTGACACCTACACACGCAGACGCCCATCGCCAAACAGTGGACGGAATTTCAGAAATATTATGGAAGAATGTAGGTCCCAAAAGGAGATAGAATCTTGACAGGAAGACCAACAGAAGTAACTAAACTGGACCCTAGGGGTCCAACAAACAAAGAGCATACACAGAGCTGGAACTAGATTTCCCTGCATATGAGCACTTTGGTCATCATGTGGGTCCCAAAAAACTGGAATGGAAGATATCCCAAAAGCAGTTACATATATATAGGCAATGTTCTTCTACCTGAGCTTCCTTATCTGGACTGAGTGGAAAAGGGTGCACCTAGCTTCTGGGAGCCCTGATGTGACAAGATGGAGTAAAAACTAGGAATCCACCTCCCTCTCAGAGGAGAAGGGGATGGTGATGCAGGATGGACTGTGGTAGATGATGCCCAGGAGAGAGGCAGTGCACAAGATGTAATATGGATAAGTAAAGTAAAGCAACAACAACAGATAATAATAATAATAATAATAATAATAATAATAACTTAAAAATTGGTTATGTAACTTTGTCAAATGGAAAAATTGCACTATTGTCTGTCATTAAAACTTCTTTTATGATGTTATTTAAATATGTATTAAATTCCTGTATAAATATACTCTGTTGTTAATAACAAAGGATTCAAGATGATGCTTCAATAATTTCTCTAGAAAAATATATTCTTCATACTGGAAAGGATTTCATTAGCAATTTTTTAAAAAAATGTCAGAATCTTGGAAAATATGTTTTCTTTAAAATAATGATTTCCAAACATGGATCTCCATTTTACAAAATGTAAGAATACTACACAGTAAAGAAAATCACCATGGGGCTAACTAGTCAACCAATTATTTCCCTATTTTTCATAGCACCTCATTTTGAAAAAAGACCCAGAGCTCAACTACTTTCCCTGTTGTCATCTGATTACTCATCTCAGACATATGCATTTCCAGGTTCCGAAGAGAAAACAATAAACATCAGTGGCTTATTTGGAACACCAAGGAGAAAAATGACTTTCAGCAAGAGGATGTGCTATACCAAAGAGTTAAAATTCATGAGGGGAAGGCATGTTTTTTGAGGCACTCTCCTGTAGACTCCTAAGAAAAGGAGGAGATTGAAAGACACTAGTGTCTTTGTAGTAACAAGTCTCCTCTTAACATATCTGAGTCCCACAGTTTTTTTTATTCAAATTACAGGAAAACCGTATACTTTTTAAAAATTCAAGATTCCGTATCTCATTATTCAGGCGAAAAAATAGAGTATAAGAGAATAAGGGGCAAGTAAATATCTACAGTACCAGTTCATCCTTATCATCTATCTTCAGAAAGGATAAGCTGTAGTTCTGACAGGTCTGTTTACATTCACGCCATATTCTTATATCCATGGTGAAATAATAACATTTTATACCATAGCAGAACCAGTGCATTTCATCACACCTGCCTACAGAAAGAATGAAAATAGTTAAACATTGTTTACTTGGATTGTGTTATCAGAATAATGTATTTATGAATGCTGTGTAAAAAAAAGTAAAATGTCACAATTCTTCGAAATAGGGATTTCATAATGCCCAGAAAACCCTGCACACTCATGATCTATATAGAATTGTAAAAACATTAGAGATAAAGAGACGTTTTATGTGTCAATCATGGATGAGTGAATAGAAAAAAATGTAGCCTGTATATACAAAAGAATCCTCCTTATCCTTTAAAAAAATGAAACAGCTGGGCATGATGATTAAGTCTATAACCTGAGGACTCCAAAGACAGAGACAGGAAGAATACTTCCAATTTAAGGCCGTTATTATTCATGGGTGTGAAATACTTCAAAGATGATCTAGAGCTCTTTTTTTCTCTCTCAATTTTTATAATATAGCAGTTTCAGATATACTTAGCCTTTACATAATGAGAATTATCGCATCCTACTCTCTCAGCATGATGTGATAAAAAACAAGAACTCTTCATTAACTCTAAATCTTGAAAAAATATTTAATGATGATTGATAAACGGTATCAGTTAAGAATGACCAGAAGCAATGAAGGTTAAGAAAGTTTTCTTGTAGCACCAGTGGAAGGGGAAGCCCTAGGTCCTGCTAGACTGAACCCCCAGAACTAGACTGTTGGGGGAGGGCGGCAATGGGGGGAGGGTCATGGAAGTCAAAACTGGGAAAGGAATAACCTGGTGCATTCATGTGTCAATGACCTGGTGCAATGTCTGCAAACCATGGTTAATTGCCCCTATCCACTGCAGGGAGGATCCCTTTATTATAAACAAGCCAACTTTCTAAAGACAAGTCAGATGAAACACACACACACACACACACACACACACACACACACACACACACACATACACACACAATTATTTTTATAACTGCGCCCATGTAAATCTTTAAGTCTATTTTAGAATGAATACTTGATAAATGTACTCTATTAAACACTTCTATGAGCGTGTCAAATGAGGAAGCGAATGATAGCAGCAACCCATTGAACTGAGAACAGGATCTCCATTGGAGGAATTAGAGAAAGTATTGAAGGAACTTAAGGGGCTTGCAACCACATAAGAACAACAATGCCAACCAACCTGAATTCTAAGAGACTAAACCACCACCCAAAGACTATATATGTACTGACCCATGGATGCAGCTGCATGTATAACACAGGATAGTCTTGTTAAGCACCAATGGGAGGAGAAGCCCTTTCTTGTGCCAAGGCTGGATCACCAGTGTAGGGGAATGTCAGGGTGAAGGAAGGGGGAGTAGATGGGGAGGGGAATGGGGCAGAGGACTTATGTTTGTGAAACTGGAAAAGGGAAAAAAAGAACTTCTCTGTTATATCAGCAACAAAGTGGGACTCTTAGACTTTCCCCTGGACCAAAAAAATTATCAGGATTACCGATTTGTGATTCCATCCTCAGGGAGCTAAATGTGTACCAAACATAGAAACTATAATATTCTCCTAACCCAGACAGGGTTTTCTGTGTTTCCAAGACCTTATGTAAATAAGGAAACCTCAAATGATTAACCCAGAGATCACCAGAATCTTAAGCTGAAATTTGGCCTTCAAACCTTCTATAAAAAAACAATAGATGATAATGCAATTCTGCATTCTTGGTCCTCCCCTGCTACATACCTGTGTGCTGAGGGGAAGCTAAAACAGTCTTAGTTTTCTTGTACCATCTGTTTTGTTCTCTGTTGATTAAGTCTAGAAAAGCATTGTATTGAACACTCTCTACAGATATATTTCTCAGCATTTCTTCCTTTAATTTGATGTCATTTTCCATGGTGCTGCAGTTATGGTGACAGTTTTGAGTTTTCTGCTGTTCATGGTTTTCATTACTGTACTGAAAAACTAGAGTGGTCACAGGTTTAACAGCATAAATATCCACAAAGTATATATATATTAAAATTTAAGATTCAAGAAAAAACTTCATGTTGACAGTCAACACATCATTATTTTCATTGGTACTTAACATTTATAAATCAACACTTCTATTAACTTCTATTAACTCTATTATCTTGAAATGGATACATAATTTTTTCTCTATAGTTAAGCTGACTGTAAAATAAATAACACAGCTGAAGGAAATTATGGTGGAGGTAAGTTCCAATTACTTAATACTTTACAGCATAATTAGACAAATAAAAACCTAAGTAAAATATTCAGTAAATACTTAACACATCATGGAAATTTGAATTAAAAAATGTTAAGGAAGGGGATGATTATTATTGAAACATGAAGTGTGTAAACTATCCATATCCATAGATATGTTTTAGCGTAGCCTAGAAGTGATAATCTGTAATATTAAGGAATCTAGTAAAGTTTAACTTTTAATGTTTCAGTATAGATGAAGTCTTTTTACTTAACTATGACCTCAATATACATTGAAGAAAAAAGAAAAGAAGATCATCAATTATTTGCACAGCTGTTTCTCACAAAATGTTTGCATAAAGTTAACAATCATCTTAGCTCAGAAAGGTAGACTACAAACAAGTCCTCAGAAGGAGCATGGCCAAGTGTGAGAAAAAGCAGGACAGCTGCTAACCACCCCAGAGCTAACAAATTAAGTATGAAAGCGAACAGAGTACTACAGGGTATCAGGAAAATTTATTAAAGTCCAGAGATTGTTGCCCATTCCATGATTATAGGGAGGACAATGGGCAGAGTGTACAACTGCAGGGTTCATGTCTAAAGCTCTTCTTTAGGCAGAAGGTCAAATAAGATATATCTTAATTACTCACTGTTTGTCACCAATGCTGCAACAGTTACCATCAGAACGGCACAGAGGATTGCAAGAGCTATCACAATGAGCTTCCAGGGGACTGAACTCTCTTAAATCAACAAAACAAAGCAAGGAAATGAACACCATTAAAAAAGTATGTCTCAATACTAACTGCAATTTTGTATAGCATAGAAACAAGGGAAAGTTATGCTCAAGTCAATGATACAAACTGACTGAATATGTGCTCTCAAAATTGTAAATTTCTACTTAAAATACACTCACTGTAGAAATTCTACATGACTGAAGTTTCACAATTTGAACTTACTGTAGGCTTGGCCTTCTATTGTGAATCCTCCTGACTTAGCGTAGAAGGAGCTGGTTATTAGACATGTGCCCTTACCCAGTACAAAAAGAAGATAAAGGCATTCTACACAAAGGACTGGAGGCATAGATACAATCCAAGTACAAGAAAACAAACTAGAGTATACAGTCCACAAAGAAAGATAACTGAGATTGGATAGGTTAAAAAAGGGATGGATGTTCTTGAGAACTGGTAGGGAACCACAGATATTCTCGACATGATCTCTATAAATCCCAATCTTTGAAAGTTGATAAGTCCACTCTCTCTTGATGCTGTAATTTTGATATTGCTCTATATAATACTGAGTATTTGGGTGTATTTGAGGAATTTGGAATCTGAAACTCATGCCTCTGACTAACTAGGTCAAAGAAGAAACAGATATCAGTTTGGAGCACAGCTGTGACAGTATGTATAGAGCAAATAAAATTAAAAGAAAGTAAAAAGTAATATTTCTGCTTTTTCATTAATATACCAAATTATTCTTTGAGGTGTTCAGAAATTTACACTGTGTTTTACTCATTCCCGCACCCACTATTCCTCTCATCACCTCTCCCTTCATCTGAAACTTTATTTCTTGTATGAGACTGCTTGTTCTTATGGACAACTGTTGTTGCCTATTGCATTAGATGTTGGGGATATTTATTTACATTAAGACACTTTCCCGAGAATGAAAGTATTGTTTCTAATGCATAAGCTTCATTTCCATAAGATTTGTTTCTCTAGATCATCTGTTTTCACAGACTTGTTTGTCTTCATTTTAAAGTTCCAGAATTTTCCTTTACTAGACAAAATAATAATAATAATAAACTAATAGTTTCTCATTTCTTGTTTCTCAAGTAATTTTTATGGATTTCTATTGTTCTACTCTCCCCCTCTGATTTATTTTGCAACTACCTAAAAACTAAAGAATAGAAGTAAGGTTATAATTCTTTTCCTTTTTATTTAAAATGTGATTGCTGAATTTTTAAATTTAGTTTTGACCAATATTGTACTTGATTACTCTCCTACTAATACTGTTTTTTTTTTTTTTTTTTTTTGCCAAGATTCTTCTGCATAACCATGTCCAGATGAAATGGACAATTATTGTTTTCTATAGAAGCTAGAAGGATGTTTTTAAAATTTTAAAATGCACAAAACATGAAATTTTAGATACTTAAAACACTTACCTCTGTGGCCATTTTCTTTAGCACTTCGAGTCTCCTCAGACCTCATTTCACTCTGGAACACTGACGACTTATGAAATCTCACAGTTGTGTAAGTAACCTCTTGCTCAGGCATCTTTTGGAATATATGAAGTATACTAGAGCCTTGAGAATTGTTTTTTATCAAAGTTTAAATGTCCACCTATAGGAAGGTACCTAGACCTGATGATAAAGATGGTTGGGAAAGGGTGGGGTCTGAATAAATCCCTTAATACCCAAACACCCGGACACGAACTGATCCCGAGTAACATTGCAGATGAGAACTCATTGTACATTTATGTTATAGTCATTTATATTTCTAAGGGTCCCAGCAATTATTGTTAAGAAATATGTAAAAAATTACATATTTACTAATAAGTCATTATAATAGGGGCATAACCCTTTTGTTCAAAATGTTCAACACATAAACATGTTAGGTTTTATATTTGTATCACTGAAAACATAGAAATACATTTAGACAATCTATTTGAATAGAAAACATCAAAGCTTTAAGAATAAAAAAATGTGTTGTTTTAAAATTATTTACACAGTTTGATAAACACATGAATAAAAAATGTCATTTCAGTCTTTTTTATTTATTCATGACTCTCAGAGATTTCCAGAAACAATCTTCAAAAGAATATTTAAAGGTTAATACAGCAGGAGATCCAAGACAGAGAAATATCTTTGGGGTTGATGTCCCAAACCTTTGAGATGTCCAACCTCTCCACCAAGCCACAGCCTACCCATTCCTCTCTATTCTTGGACCTGGTAAATGGATTCAACTAGAAAAAATTCTACTGTGCTGTATAAACCAGACCCAGAATATTCTCTCTTATTCAGAATATTCAGAAATGCTGAATATTCTCTCTTATCTGAGGCCCCTGGTTCACATTTTTCGGAAATGCGTTGAAACCTTTAGTAACTGGAGAACCAGGAAGGTAGAAAGAGAATATTTGTGAATGGGACATGGGAGCAATAGAGAGAGGCAAAGTCGATACAATATGAAGTTTTAATCTCAAACCCTTCCATGTACATAATCATGTTACATATAATATACTCATACATGGTGTTTCAAGAAGAGGACATATGAAAATAAATTTTCTCACTATGCAGTATACATGAGCTAACGTCCATGAAGGATACAATCTGACAATAGATATCAATGCATTTGTAAATGTAAAATATTTGTAATTGACATTACCCTACATTAATAACTGAGATGTGTACCAGCAGATGATATGGGCAGCTGCACATTGATAGCATTCTTATCTAGTTTTTTTAAGTTATGAAGATTTCTGAAGTGATTCATTTTTTGCCTTATTTCTTGACATAAAAAGCATCCAACTACAGAATAATTTTTCAAAATTGTTGTTTGTTATTATTGCTCAAGCGAAGGTTCATGTGTCTGGAAGACAATTTTACAAATTTTGCTCTCCAAATTCATGTGAGTTCCACGGATCAAAATCAAGTATTCAGTCAGGTTTGTGCAGCAAGTTCATTTACAGACTCACCCATATAACCTGGTTGATAATTTGACATCATTCAAATGGATAATATATAAACACTTGATCCATTTAAAGAGTTATGATTTCCATACATCCTTCAACCTTAGTTTGTTAGCACACAACACAAGTCACAGCATATGCTGAAAGAAATACTAGTACAGAATAATATTTTCACATGCTGCCAGAGTTAATCTGATCTAATACAACAAACAGGGCTTCCCCATCTATCTGGCTCTCATGTCACACCATCTAAAATTCTCTAAAATATACTTGATCATTTGATTGAAAAAGAAGAAAAGCAGCGATTGTTACCTGTGTCTCTATCCCGAAGCGATTCTTGTGGAGGAAATTGGTCACTCAATTGGTGGAAGAGTTGACCTTTACATGTCTGTATACCCTAGGAGGCTCAGAGAAAAATGACAAAACTAAATTTCTTCTGAGTGGTACTCAACCTCATGATTTTCTGCCCCTCCTCTTGACCAAACCAAAAAGAGGAAATTGCTTAATGAAAGCTGACTATGAGAGCAAAGGAAAGAAGCAACATATTGTTCCAGATGCTGCAAAACAAATGTTCATAATTGATATTTGAAGATTGAGAAGATGTAAACTCCTGCAGAGAGAGTAAAGCCAGTGTCCTTAGCAAAACCACAAGGAAAAAGATGGACTGACGTTGTGGAAAATACTAAAAAATGCACCAATCCATACAAATGCCTGATACTCTCTGGCCTCACTGGTCCTGCCACTTCCATTGCTATCCCCATGTAGTGACAGCCCTTCTTGCTGCTCTCTTGTGTGGATTCTGCTCACATTCCCAGCCACCTGCCCTCTGTGGTTAGCAGTCACAAATCCCTAAAACCCTATAAAATCAAAAGTCTACAGGTTTGTAATTAATCAATTAGATTTATATCAGTAAATTCTCATTCCAAAAAACGTCCCAATTGATATTGATGTTAACTGCCCACCTAGATAAGACAAACTGTCTTGCAAATATGCATCCCTTATTCATAGCTACTTGTGGCTATTTAAAACCATACAGAATCTGGATCTGTTTTCTCTTCCTTCATGTTCCTCCCTTTCTGAGACTCTCCAACTTGCTGACCCTTTTCTAAAATTCACAGTCTGCCTTCCTTTTCCACTGCTTAATCTCAGGATTTTGCCTTATCTCATACGTGCCCTCACCTACATATAGGCAGCAACCACAGACTGAAACTCATCCTAGTTTTTAACAGACTGTTGGAAATTCCTTTACTCTACAATTTTAAAAGTTATTCCTTGATTTTTTTGAATTATGTGAATTATAGCTAAAAGTATATTTAAAACCTTTAAAGCACTCACATTTCCACTGGTAATGTCTTTCTTTATACTCTTATACCTTTTTTTGTTAACTTATATTTTTATTGATTATTTTATTTATTTACTTGTCAAGTGTTATCCTCCTTTGCTGTTTCTCCCCTACCCAAACCCTATCCAAACCCCTTCCTGTTCTATGAGGAAACTCTCCCCCTCCCAACCACCCACTCCTACCTCACCATGCTAGCATTCTTCTATGTTGAGGCATCAGGGCTCCACAAGACCAAGGGCCTCCATTACACTTTCCTATCTTTTTAAAGGATAGATAATATTTTCTGTGAATGTTGATGTCATTATATATGGAGTGTTTTACTGATCTTTTTATGGTGCTGGGAAATCGAATCAAAGACAATGCTCAGTAAATACTCTTCCTCTGACCTACAGACTCAGGCCTGGATATTGTTTTATTCTATGGTTTTGCTTTTGACTTGTTTGATGTTTGTTCTTATTCTTGTTTGAGATACTCGTATCTTGCTATGTAGCATAGACTGACCTCATATTCACAGTCCTTTGGTCTCACTCTTTTCTGTCTTAGAATTACAGCTGTATACCTCTATACCAATATGCACTTGTTTTCTGATAGATAATTTTCTGATAAACAATAGTATTTCTTCATTTTATAAACATTGATCTCTAATTTCAAAGCCATATGTACTTATTAGCACTTATATGCAGTATAAATTATTTAACCTATTTCTGAACCTCTAGTTGTTTTAATAGCCATTTTGATTGGTTTAAAAACCACATGGGATATACTTTAGAATACTAAGAAAGATATTTTGTGCATGTAGTGCATAAGATTCAGGAGATATATATTTAAGAAACTCTGACATGATTATCACATGACAGCGCTCTTAACACAGTCTACCAGTTGGCATGAAAATATTCACAATTGATTTTTTATAGAGATGAGATGAGGTGGTTTTTCTTCTGGTTTTGGCCTTGGGTTTCTGATGAGAATTCCTGGAAAGAAACTGTTTCAGCTCAGAGGATTTAAACTACCAGAGAAGTGGGGGACATTGTGATGCTGTGGATCTACGGACTTATTTTTTTTTTGTCAGGAGGTCACTTCTAGTCTTCTAAAAGTAACATATGTCGAAATAACATCCTGTGACTAATAGATAAAAACTTCATGAAAACTTTGAACATAGCAAACCCATTAAGTTCCACCAACCTGAAGTCTAACAATGCCTTATGATGACTATAGGTCACTATAGAATATTTTCCATTTGCTGCAACCAACTCTGATGTAGCCACCATCGTATATGATGAAATCGTTTCATTTATGACTCTTCTAGGATCTTTAAACTGCACAACTTATCGAAATGATGCTACATTGTAACAAAGAGTCATGGTCACTCAAAAACAAGCCTCGAATATTCATTGCTTATTTCTCCAAAGATTAAGATAGTTTTTTGGTATCAGTAGTTCTTCATTCACAGCACTTGCTATGCACATTACTAGTAATGCTGTTTGCTGAAGACTTTAGGACAGTTCATCAATTGAGGTACAGTTTTATAGTAGGAAATATGCAAACACGAATTTTATATAATAATGCAGAATAATAATAATAATAATAATAATAATAATACAAAATGATACGTTAGTACAAATCAACCATAATAGCAATAAAATAAAGAGATGAGGTACAGGTTATTTGACTTCAGTAGTCTTTGCGATAAATATGTTTGTCTCCAAACATTCAATTGATTGGTAGTTTTTTCCATCTATCATTTTTTTTGCTGAAAAATTTCAATTCTTCTTTAAATTAAGTGACTGTGGTTAGTTGAGGCATTTGCACAATGGGGGCTGGCTCCATTACCAGAAGAGAAACTGAAAAGACTCCATTTACCTCATTAGTAACCCTAGGCAGCTCAGAGATTTCCTAGTTTTTCTTCAATCCTCCAAGGTTTTCTCCTACTTCTTAACCCATACATGTCCTTACCAATTACCTCTGACGCTTTTATCTTAAATGACCAGATTCTGTCTCCACACTTTTTTCATCATTGATACTTAAAGTAAACACAACTTTTATATTGATCATTATTGTTTCATGCTTATGTACATGTGTATGTGTGTTAGAGAGACAAAGAGAGAGAAAGAAAGAGTGAATGAGTTTGAGTGCATACATGCCTTGTGGTGTATATGGTGGTCAGAGG